>NW_015167561.1:444797-450429 GCF_001447785.1 Gekko japonicus
GAGCCACCAACGCCATGGTACCACCAACGCCATGGTACCATCAACGCCCTAGAATTTGGGTACAGGGGCATCTGGAGGTTGCGCACTTGGATGAGGTTTATTAGGAGACGGCCATCTTGTTTTTTTATGAGGGAAGCACCAAATATTTTTCTATGAGTATAACTGGTTTTAATATTTTAATGTTTGTACTGTTTTATTGTATGATTCGGCAATATGCCGTGTAAGCCGCCCTGAGCCTATGGGGAGGATGGGATAAAAATATAAATAATAAATAAATAAATAATATTCACCCCTGGTATTGTAAATAGCGAAACCTGATTGGCTTCTCTGCGTAGAAGACCAATCAGGACACTGAAAGGGTTCTGGAGGGAAATGAACCTATTGGCTGTCAGGTTACTGTTTTGATTAGTTATTACTGTTACAAGGGAAGTGGCTAAGTCAGCTCGGACTGTTTAAAAGAGAGCCTGTTGCTCTCCTGTTGTGTATTCGTTCCTACCTTGTTAAATAAAGCTGAATCAGTTATTAAGAGCTGCTGCCTTACGGTAAGTCTCGTACTTAACACCCCTCAGGGTAGGAAAACAGTGGAGGGTGAGACTGAAGCCCCGTCCCTCTGTGTACTATGGTCTTGATCCAAATTAAACCCTCATGCAAATGGGAATGGATTTTCCAGCACAGAACTCCAGCTGAGCACCTTTTCCAAAGTCCTCTTGGTGTTCACATTTACTTTTTGTGATATGAATTGTTCTAAACTTCGCATCTCCCTAGTAGAATGAGGCTCCTGTGGTATCTAGTTTGCCACAGACACATTGCAAAACTATACTGAATACAAAAAAAGAAAAATCCAGGACACATTGCAAAGAGCTGTCATCGATGGCTCATTTCTTTCCCCTCACTCTATGACATTCCAGGAAGTCAAGCCTTCACACAGAAACTGTGATTTCCAGAATATAAACTCTGTTCTTCCATATAATTTTATTTCCATGAAACTACTTTTCAGGCTACATATCAATCCACTGATGTAGATTGTGTTCCCATGATTCTGTTAGTCATGAATCTTACCTGTAATTGGTTGACATGACTGCCATGGGAATACAAAAAATGGCTAATTTTCTATCTCTGAAGGACAGATGCATCTATAGTTGCCAATATAGTTGTCACTCTCTAGTACCCGAAATGGACAAGCAAAAAAGAATTAGTCATTTCACATTATGCCAACATACTGGGGCTATT
Organism: Gekko japonicus; assembly: GCF_001447785.1. Lineage (NCBI taxonomy): Eukaryota > Metazoa > Chordata > Lepidosauria > Squamata > Gekkonidae > Gekko > Gekko japonicus. Next base: position 446,028 of record NW_015167561.1, read on the forward strand.
ACACCATATATCAACTGTACAACCATCTGTTTTTTTTTTTGCATGGCCACAGAGATTTATGAAGTTTATGAGTAACTGCTGCATCTTTCCTGATGCCAAAGCATATTTGACCTTTCATTCTAGCCAAGGGTTGATCAGATCACTGGCAACCAACCCAGCAGCCAGATTCAAACTATCAGCTGCTTGGGAGATTTCCTAGCTCCTTGTCCTTTTGCCATGCCCAATTTATTATTCCCCTAGATAGTCAGTGATTGATTGCTGACCTCTGTGAGCATAAACATTCATAATCACAGATTGGACAGCCACTTCAGCCATAATTTTCTTTTGCAGGTAAATGATATTTGTTTATTTGCAGACACTGTGCGGACTTCAGCAAAATGTCACTGAAGATGACAGAATTATTTTACCAGTCACACACTGGATAGTGGATCAGATTTGACATCACTGTGGCCAGACATATTATCATGAGAATCTCAACTTCCAATTAAGCTGACTAGAACAGTGGTTTGAATAATCAGATGTCGTGATGTTTCTTTCATCTCCCCCTTTCCTTGGAGGCTGGATAAACTTCACCAGTAGCCATATTTCTGAACCATCATATGGATCATGTTCCAAAGCCCTTGCAGTACTGAAAAACCATGAATGTTTGCCTTTTCAGTACTACTGAAGCTAGTCAGACACTCAGAACTTTTTGCCAGCACTGAAACTCAGGGCAGTCTAATTGCATTATTGCAAGAACATCAATGCAGCTGCATGGAAACAGGTGAGAAGAGTTTTAACACTAAGCTTAATCCTATGCACATCAACAGGACCAGGTAGCAGTGGCTCACCTACGGTAGTGCATCACAAGGTTGAGGCTCCAACTGTTGCAAATGAGCACTGCTAAGAGGGGAATGAGATGTGATGCCTGTTGTGTCTTCGTCCTATTAACTTTCATGTTAAACTTCGGACCTTAGCCAGGATTCTAATCTGGAACAATCCTATTGGCTAATGCTTATTTATAACCAATCAAATGCAAGAGAACTGTGCTGAAGGGAACAAACCTGATAGGATGTTATTGTAACAATGCTATTGGTCCTTAACTATTCTAGGGCATGGCTTCACCAGCCCGGGATAGTTTAAAAGGGAGCTATGCTCCACTGTTTGTTGTCATGTGTTCTTCTGATGTTCCTGTTGTTAAATAAAGCTGATTTCACTGTTACTCACAACTCGGTGTGGAGTTCTATACGTAACAATTGGTGATGAAGGTGGGATACCAGAGTGGGTAGGCAGCGCTAAAAAAAACAACAGGATGGAGAATGAAGATGCACACCCGGCCGAACTAGCTGAGGAACCACTAGCCGTTGTGGTAGCGCTAACCGCTGCGATGACCGTCAACCCAGCATTCGAGGTGTTCGAACCGGGAACAGAGGACTGGGATTCATACCTGTCCAGGTTCGAATTCCATCTACAGGCCAACCACATCGTGGACGAGGCACAAAAGAAGGCGACGCTGCTCAGCTCATGCGGCAAGACCGTCTTTGACGTCACCCGGTCTCTGGTTGCCCCAGCTGATATCCAAACAGCGACGTGGAAGGTCATCACAGATAGGCTGAAGGCACACTTCTCGCCTCAGCCGTCTAAAATCACTTGCAGACACACTTTCTACAAGCGTAACCAGGGCCCAACTGAGTCCATTGCCGAGTACGTCATGGCTCTACGAAAAGCTGCCCACACCTGTGACTTCACCAACCTCGGGCCATCTTGTTTGTGGCCTGAGGGACGAGAAGTTACAACAGCACCTGTTTGCCAAAACAGCAATCATGTACAATGTGGCCTACACTGAGGCCATCGCTGCCGAGGCTGCTGAGCAATCAACGTGAGAGGTCCGTCAACGCCAGTTCCAGTCCGGGAAGGACTGGGCAGTGCATCACCAGTCAACCAGCGGATCTGAAGAGGAGGCCAAGGACGTACATTGGACACAGACTGCACATCACAGGCGGACCCCACTGAAAACTGCACCACGACGCTTCTGCGCCGGTTGTGGCAGGAGTCACGAGTGAGACCAATGTTGGGCATGAGACTTCATCTGCCGCACCTGTGGAAAATGGGGCCATTTGGCAAGGGTCTGCCGGGCCAAGAAAAAATCACCGCCATCATCTCCTGCTGTAAGGCCCCGGGTTCGAGCAAAGGACAGAAAGCGGTCGACTGACTGCCACCGGACTGAGTGCTGCACCTGCCCATTGACAGTCCTGAGCACCAGAGCAAGCTACAGCCAGAAGATCCTGGTCACCGTTCAGCTAGACGGAGTTCCGTGCGACATGGGGGTCAACTCCGGATCTGCCGTGACCATCATTTCGTCGCAGATCTGGCAATGGTTGTTCCCGCGAAGGAGTCACCACCGCCTGACACCGTCAACTGCGCATCTCTCCGATTTTCAGACATGGCGCATTCTGCTGGCCGGCCAGGCCAGTTTTCAAGTGGAGTTCAAGGGTGAGTTCAATACATAACAGTGCCTTTACCAACAGGTGTCAGGAAGCAGTGACCAAGGTATTAGGACTGCTACTGCAGCACTGTGCAGGGGTACGGTGACCAAATAGATAGTAAAACCTGGCACTTACAAATGATTGTGTAGTTTGTGTACAAAAGATGTAGTTGTGAATGGTGTGTGAGTGTATATGAATATTGTTGTAGATCACCGAAATGATTGCAACTTTAATTTCGTTGTACTATGTACAATGGCAATAAAGTATATTATTGTTGTTGTTATTATATCACTGGTACCCAGGCCCCATGCTGCTGTCCCCTCGGTAGCTGTATATTTCCATGGTTCTTGTGCAATGGCCCAATGTCTCTATCGCTATGTCCTGTGTCCTTCCACATGCCCTTTCCCCTTTAGCAGTGCTCAGTGGTAATGTCATAGACAAGAATATGGAGAGGGAATATGGAGAGGCTTTGGCCCAGTGCTTGACATGCAGAAGGTCCAAGGTTTAATTCTCTGCATCTCCAGTTAATGATCAGGCAGTAGGGGATAGGAAAGACGTCAACCTGAGTCTCTGTAGAGCCACTGCCCATTTGAGCAGACAGTGCTGAACTTGATGAGACAATGGTTTGATTCATGTTTTCATGTGGACTCATTGTCAGGTGAAGAGGCTGAAGACTCAGGGGAAGCAGCTAGGCACCTAACACCATCATAGAAGGAGGCGGTCTAGATACCTTCAGGAATCCCCTTTGATGTGCAAGGACCCTGAAGAGTCTGAGCCAGATCACTAACCCTGGGATGCCCTGTGTTCTGACTTGGACTTGAACCCTCCACCCCACATCAAAAGTCATTTCTCAACTGACCCCTCATAGGCTTCTCAAAGCCATGAACCACCATAGCCTCATCACAGTACTCATTTCCATAACCAGGTATAAAACCTTTAAATCAGAGGTGTTGAGCTCATTTGTTATGAGGGCCAGATCTGACATGAATGTGATTTTGTGACATGTGTGCCATAAAACGTAACACAAGGTCCCGGGTATATAAACTTTATAAAGATGATTTCAGATGTCGAATGGCAGTAGCCAGCTTGATCAGACTGGGTGTGATATGCAGATGGGTAGTAGGCATGGAGATATCAGCACTGGTAATGAGACAGGAAACCTAGGTCTCACTTTGGTACAAGAGGATTCATTCCAGGAAGATGCAAAAAATAAATGGAAATAAGTCTGAAGAAGTGAGCAGTGACTCATAAAAGCACATACCCTACCACAAATTTTGTTAGTCTTTAAAGGTGCTACTGGACTCTTACTTTTTCTACTGCTATTAGAAACCACAACATTCAAAAACCAGTGGGGGGACATTTTAACCTACAGGACCTTCAGTTGCTGACCTAAGAGTAGCAGTTCTCTTACAAAGGAATTCCAAAGGGAGGTTAGAAAGAGAGACTGCAGAATTCCAACTGATCATGAAGCTCAATGTATCCTCCTGGGCTGAATTGAGACCTAGGTTGTTTCTCTCATTACCATGACTGCTATTGTCATTTGGCATCTGAAATCACTTCATTCTCTAAGGTATAAGGAGAGATGGACTCTCATTCTAGCTGAATCTGAAGAAGTAAGCAGTGACTCATGAAAGCTCCTACCCTGACAGAAACTTTGTTAGTCTTTAAGGTGCTACTGAACTCTTGCCCCCTTTCACTAATAAGGAATGCAAGCAGTACTGTTAGGTCCCCCCCCCCCCAATCTGTTAGAAATGGAAAGGGAGATCCATATAGCTCTACTTCTCTCTCCCCGGCATGATCGCTCTAGCTTTTCCCCCCTCCACCCTCCTCCCCGAAGAAGTGTGCAGGCAAACAAAAGCTTATAGCTGGAATAAAATGCTGTTGGTCTTACACAGGACTGTTTTTCTCTCTGGCATGCTCTCTCTAGCTCCTCCCCC
>NW_015167561.1:451318-459491 GCF_001447785.1 Gekko japonicus
ATTTCTCACACACCCCCCCCCCACTTGTTTCCACTGCAAAGGAAGCCATGTAGACTACATTGCCCAGCATGCCCTTATGGCTCCTTACTAAGCGGACGGGACTGACTGAGCTGGAGCAGCTAGGACTAAATTGCTCCTTCCCTACCCTCTTTTACAGCCAGTTGAAAGTTTTATCAACCTTTCCAAACCAGCTAGAAGGGAGAGTGTGAGAGAAGCCTTGCCTTGCAGGTCCGGGAGCTCGCCATTTAAAAGGGCCATGTGCTGCTGCTGAATCCAGGTTCTGCAGTGACCCCAGCAGCAAAACTTTCTGCCTCCTACCCCCCCACCGCCCTTGCAAAGGCCAGATGGCAGCCATCCCACCTCCAAAACAAGCCAACTTACCCTTGCAGCAGCAAGAAGATGCTGCACCTGCAGCCCCCGCCCAGCTTGTCCCAGGCCGACTGAGGGCTCCTGGAAGCTGGGGGCAGGGCTTCTGCCGGTGTGCAGACCCCAGCTGGCTGGCCAGCCGCCTGCCCAACTAGTTTTTTTAAAAAAGATTTTTTTAAAAGGCTTACTGATAGGGTTTAAAAAAAACAACAACCAACAGCATTCTTTTGATGTTCCCATCATTTCTATTAGGAGGAGGTTGGCTGCAGCTGGAAAATAAAGAGGGGTGGGGGCCGCTCTCCTGCCACCGAAGCCCCGACACCGAGGCGGGGGGGAGCAGGAGGAGCTGGGCTGGCTCTCAGTCACCACGAGGCTGGGAGTCTTCCGCGGAGGAGGGCCCGCCACATCTCTGGGCTCCAAGGATCCAGCCTCATGCTCTGCAGAGAAGGGGGAGCCAGAGAAAGCCAGCCAGGCCTGCGAGGGAGCGCACGGGAGCCAGAAGGCAGCAGCGCAGCCTCCGGCTCCCCATTTCTTTGCCCCAGGGAAGAAGCGTCTCGCAACCAGCCGACCTCCCCCGGACCAGACCGCCACCCTTGCCCGCAAGAGGCCTGTTCTGATCCGCCCCTTTTCTACTCTGCCTTCCTTTCCCAAGGTGGCTCAAGGGGCGGGGAGGGCGCGGCGGTGGGAGGAAGGCAGCGGGGGCTCGGCAGAGCAGCAGCTTTTGGGGGGGAAGATCGACGCCCCATCCAGGGCCCAGCACTCTAGGTGAATGCCTAGTTTGCCTAGTGGGTGAGCTGGCCCTGCCTGTATCACATCTGCTACCCTGAGGTTTTCTGGCAGAGTAATTAACAAAGCAAGGGTGCACAACCTGATTAAAGAGGAGATAACGGTTTATGTAGGAGAGACTGGGGAAAAGGTGTTGTGATGCCAGAAGCAGGAAGGAGTTAGCACCAGATAGGAGCCCCCCAGAGGGCGGATGTGGTCCATGGGCCACATGTTTGACACCCCTGCTTTAAATAGGAATAACCTGTTTGTTGAGGAAGGTGGCTGCATCTCCCCCTTCTTGATAGAATATTTAAAGCATCACTTCACCATCAGCCATTGCTGGAGCAAGCTATAGTGCTTTTGGCTACAGCTGTCTGCCTAGACTCCTGGACCTCAGCTTCAAGTAGGACAGGTTGTAGCTGGAGTCTCCCCAGTGACCAGCCATGCAAGCCACCATTGGAACCAAGGGTCTTCCTTTCCGTTGATGAATGTCGTAACCACAAGCTATACTCAGTAACTGACAACACTCTCCTCCTGAAGCTCCTATTTGCCCTTCCTAAATTGCAGCTAGGAGGGGAGCTGCAGTTGAGAAATTAGCCATCTCTCCACCTGTACCACAGTCTTCACCTGGATCAGAAACCTGCATTACACCAATTAAGAATGAGAAAACCACATGATATATTTTTGAGGATTTACTGGCGCTTCATCTCATCTGGGCCTCAATGAAGACTAGCTCAAGCTTGCACCATTCTATTTATATAATTTATAACAGCCAACAGCTTTTACATTAGTTCCCATGGAATTCAAAACATAGGTGCATTTTGTTAAGCAAACAACTCTACTTTTAAAAAGAAAGAAAGGAAGGAAAAAGGGTGAGAGACAGAAGTTAACTGCTAACTGTATTAAATGCTATCAAGCTTGGTCACAGCAGTGCAGTTAACATGACAGAAGGTTTTGAACATAAAAGTCAAGATGACAGAAGATTTCAAGCACAACCCTTCATGTGACAGAATGTTTTAAAGACACTTCCTAACAAGTCATGATAGATGATACAAAAACAGATGATGATCAAGCAAGTCAATGTACCCAGAGAGGTTATAAACAGTATTGCATTAGAGTCAGACAAGTATCTGGAAGATAGAGAATGATTAGGTAGAAGAAAAGACAAGAAGAGCCCCTGAGATTGATATTAACTACAATCAGGAAACTCGATGGTATAGTTTTATATAGAACCTCAGAGACTGATAGAACAAGAATGAAATAATCAACAATTTCAAGATCTTGGGGCAATGTTGAAATGCATATATTTTTTTAAAAAAAAAGTTTATGACTTACATTTCATTACCTATGGCATCCCTCAAAGAAAAGTGGTGGGAAATATGTTCCTAATACAGCCACAATTTTACACAGCCATACATATTTCTCTTCTACCACAATCCTATCCACGTTTAGTCTGATATTAAGTGTTACTCACTGGTTTAGTGGGATCTAACCCCCAACAGTTCTTAAATTTGAAAGCCCCCTCCCCAGTCTTTATTTCCTTTATTTTTTTCCCAGTGTGACAATGTGAATGAAATAAAAAAAGTCAAACACAGTTTTCTAAACTATGGTATCAAATCAAGTGAAGATACTAATTACTACTAGTCAAATAATATTCTTAATGGAAATCTAGAAGTCAAAGGCGATTTTGATACTTGAAAAACCTGGCAATATATTGGTTATTAAATTTATATCTATTATGTATTATATTATTTATTCCATTTATATCCTGCCCTCCCCGCGAACCGGCTCAGGGCAGCTTACATATTGTGTATAGCATCCTGATTTTCATATAAACAGGTACCAGTCCCCCAAACCCTTTCACCTTAGGGGAGTAAAAAAGCCCCCCACTCCTGAATTTTTCCTCATCACATTTGTCAGCTTCCAGACCTTCAAAAAATAAATCTGTATGCTTCAAGTGATTTACTACATCAATGAAAAATGGCAGTGTGTGTGTGTGTGTGTGTGCGCGTGTGCATGCATGTATGTATATGTATATATACATAAAAATATATTGATTTGAGTACTTTCTCAATAAGATAAAGTGTGCATAGTCACTGGGGGGAGCTGTTTCCTTCTCACAAACTCCTCCTCTTCTCCATTTCACATCCTAAAAAGCCCATTCAATTTGAATTTGGCTAGAGTTGGAAGTCAGAGAGCCAGTTTGGTTTAGTGGTTAGGAACGTGGACTCTAATCTGGGAGAACCGGGTTTGATTCCCCACTCCTCCACATGCAGCCAGCTGGATGACCTTGGGTCAGTCACAGTTCTCTCAGAGCTCTCTCAGCCACACCTACCTCACAGGGTGTCTGTTGTGGGGAGAGGAAGGGAAGGTGATTGTAAGCCTCTCTGAAACTCCTTTGGGTAGTGAAGGGTGGAGTATAAAACCAATTCCTCCTCCTCCTCCTCCTCCTTCCTTCTGTTTTCCATTCTGTCATTTTCTATGAGTCATCTTTTGTAAGATGCCAAATTGATGTTTCCTGCAGTGAAGCAATATGCTCAGGGGTCATTTCGTAGAAAAAGAGCTAGGGAATCTCATTAGCATAACTCATTAGCATATGCCACACCCCCTGACATCAGGGGCCCGGCGGTGGATCTGCAAGGCCGGCGGGAGTGCGAGGAAGCCCCGCAAAGGCCCTCCCTGGCCCCAGGCAGGCAGGGGTGGGGAGAGGCGAGGAGGAAGCAACTTACCCTCCCTCTTCTCCTGCCTCCTCCTGGCTGAATGAGGGCTGGAAGCAGGGCGGCCAGAAGCAGGGGGTGGGGCTTCATCGTGTGCCCCACCCCCCGCACCACACCAGGGGGAACTGTGTTCCCCCACGTTCCCCCCCCAAATGACCTCTGAATATGCTGATATATGGACCAGCATCTGTGGTAATGTTGCATGTAGAGCATTAAACTAAGAAGACGTGTTTTGATGGGGGGGTAAGGTTTCTTGAAATAAAATTCTGTTTTGCTAGAGACGCCAGTATATTGTATAATCGTTAGTTATCAAGATAATTGCCATTCCATTAATTAAAGAACTGATGATAGTTTCCCATAAAACAAGTTTTTAAAATGCCTGCACAGTAATAAAGAAGTCAATATGTCCACTTAAGAACATGCTCACACACAAACAGAAAACATGGGAAATCAAAGAGGACCATCACTAAGCATAGTAAACAAAATCAAGTACAGACCTCACTATGCTAGAATAAGCTCAAATGATTGTTATTTTACTGCAGCTACATTAGAGAACACAGCATCTGAGCTTCTTTAAATACATTTTATTTAAATATATATGTTTTAAAAAACCCAGACATAAACATCAAGTACAGACCACACTCCCCATATAGAAAAACAACCTACAGTATACACGTAACAACAAAGAAAAAAGGGAAAAAAAGAGAAGTAAAAAACAAGCTAATTAAGGAATTGGTAGAGAGCTCAACATTCAGCATAGATGCAAAGAGAAGGAATTATTTTCCCTTCTTTTTCCTTTTCCTATCAACATGCATAATTAATATATAGTTACAATATGATTAAAGTATAAAGAGAGGTTTATTTTATAAGGAATTAAGGTTTCGTAAATGTAAAACCACAAAAGCCAAAATCAGGAATGTAAGTTTTCCAAGTATTATTTACACATATAATGACACAGTTTTAACTCAGAGCTGTAAATAACAAAATATTCACAAACCATGCTCAGTATGCTATCCTACATGTCTTGAGAAAAGGCTACATAGTAAGGGGACTTTCCCTCTCTGTGTGCATGAATGCTAGAGTGTGTCAGCTAGCTGCCATGCTTTCTTTGTTTTCTTTCGTCCCTGACTTTTTGCGTAGCCGCACATGCTTGCTTTGCTTAGCTACCGTAGATAACATAAGGGAGGCGCTCTTTCCCCCCTGTGCAAACTGCCTCAGCCAGACAGCGCTATCAGTATAACCTTGAAGGGAAGGGAGGGCTTGAATTCCACTATGGGTGTGAATATTTCTGCTCTCAAGGGATTGGGATGAGTCTCCCGTTCATGATGTAATATCCCGCCGGGAGAATTCCCACGTGCGCACTTGGATTTTATTTGCTTAGCTAGATGCAGCATCAGCCCCTTGCACTAATCGTATATCCTGACAATGTACCTGTACAACTTGGCAACAGACCAGTATTCCAATAAAACATAGCCTTTTCAGGAGAGTGTGTTTGGACCTGCTTGCTGTTGACCCTGACAGAGTGCCAGGCACACAGCAAAACAGCAGTTGTCACAAGCAATATGGGAGTTGGAAAGGGAATGGACTACTTCCCAAAACGCTTCCCTCCCTTGCCGTTCAGAAAAGTTGATGATCCTCACAGTTACTGAGGGGCATGCATGTACAATCAGCAGGAGCAGGCCAGCCTAGTCTGCTGCTGCTCGCTACTTCACCCACCAGGACCTGCTCATCCTTGCTCACTTCATTCCTGCTCTCTGCATGTAACACGGCCATATATCTGGACTTCCCAGTGAATAGAACAGCATCCAGATCATTTAAAATTGGCCAGAAGCATCTGTATTTAGAGTAATGTTCTGTAGAAAGCATTCTACAAGTTATGGGTGGATTCACACAGTTCTGCTTCTTTACATGAGAACTGCGAGTATCAAGTGAGAGGTTAGCTCCTATTGAATCTCGTCTTTCTTCCTCACAGATTTTTCAGCATATACTTATAAACCAGTTGAACATACACCCAGTTGAACATGTGCACTTGGTTATATCTAGTCTGAAAATATACCTGAAAAACCTTATCAGGATTTTTCAGGTATATCCGGATCCGAATATACATCAGGGAATCATTGACAAAGCTGGTAAAACCATCCCCAAATACATCTGGATATATTTGGGGATATGCAGGCATATACGGGAATATCCAGAGCAATGAGGATCATCCTGAAGACCAGAAGAATGAAGAGTGAACAGTGAGGACCAAAGATCAGAAGAGCGAAAAGGATTGAAGATGGACATGAAATGAGTGGCATGCACCAGAGTGTAGTGTGGCTACAGTAAGGCAGCAGTGGCAAAGCTGCCAGGCTTGCTCTCTGCACTTCTACCATGCTCCCTGAAGCACCCTTCCTCCTTTTTTCTTTGCTGAAATCACTCCCCCAGCTCCTCTCTTTTTTCCTCTTTTTCATCTGAAATCACTTTTTGCTGAAATCACTCCTGGCTGCACCCTCAACAGGAGAAAGGCTCAACTAAAGAGCTTAGTCCTGCAATGCTCCCCAACCCAGAAGAGCTGAAATCAGGCCTCAACAGTTTCTTGTGGTACCAGCCCAGGGAGTTGCCAATGGGTGGGTGGGGGACTAGTCATTTTGGCCCTTGTAGGAGTGAACCCCCCTGCTAGAAGGGAATCATTTCCTTTTGACTCACAGTGCTTTTTGGCTAGCAAACCTTAAGGCAGAGGAGTTGGGGAACAGAGATAGGTGCTGAACTGCTGCTGCTATACAAGGGTACTGGCTCTATAAGTATAAGTACCTGATTTCTGGCATCTCCTAGCACAAGGTTGTCAAACATGTGGCCCTGGGACCAGATCATGCCCTCAGAGGGCTTCTATCAGGCCCTCAGTGGAACTGGCTGTCTCCTGCTTCTTCTTCTAGTTCTGCTGCTGCATCATAGCTTGCTTTGCCAGACTCAATCACTCAGAAGAGATAGATAGGCAAACTTCTGTTCCCTGCACAGGCTAAGGCTTCTCCCCCTCTCCCTCCCAGGGGGAGAGAGGGAATGAGCCAGAGCAAGCCTTTCTTTCCCTCCATTGGCTGAGGCTCCTCCCTGAAGGGAGGGAGGGAAGGAGGGAGAACTTGCTTTGCTTAGCTTCCTCAATTGCATGGTTTCAGGTACAGGTTGTTCTGGAGGCTGGTGTTCATCCTTTTCAGTAATTAGGTCTGGCAAAGACTCCCGTGCCTCCGATGGTGTTAAAGGCACAGAGTCTTCAGTTTCAAAGCTCCCAGGCGCCGGGTCAGGGGCAGGCATGACACATAGCCTCCAGTCTGTGTAATGGTGCCTTCTCATGTTGTGGACCAGCACATGAAGCAATTTATGTTTGCTCACAATGCCCAGCCATTTTATGTTTTCCCCTGGGTCCTAGGCTCAGAATTCTGAGCATGAGATTTCTGTAGTGAATGTCAATAAATCAAAAGTAGATTGCAGCTTACAGATACACACTTGAACAGCATACTCAAGATTGCAACAGCACAGACATTTTGATGCAGTAATTCAGAGCAAGAAGTGTCGGTTATTAGACACTGTTAAATAAACAAAATACTGCAAGAGTGCGAATGTTTTAACCATGTTTTTTATTTTAGGTAAAAAAACCCGTTTGTGTTCTTTATAAAGTTTACTAGCAGTAAAGCCCGTTGTGAAAGCAATACAACAAGATCTACAAAGATGTGATATGTAACAAATGCATAGACTGGAAGGAAGTAAAGTAAATATTAGCAGTCTGTAAGTGAAAGACACACATGTGGAGGTAAAATCTCACATACCTTATGTTACACAATAGCCGATGTCCAAGGTCACACAATGTGGGCCAGAAAATGTTGCACACAGGGGTCTGTGGAGTAGTGTCAACAACTGGGCAGTCTGCGAAGTCATTTTATGTTGGATGTCTGTGTCATTCAATGTGGTTGTGGTTACACTGTCCACCCTGTTAGAGCAGAGGTCTGAAGGGAGGGTGGGTTGAAAGTGAGTGATGGTGATGAAAGTCTCAGTAGGTTATGTGGGAATGAGAAGGAGGAGTCTTCGGATATGAGCGTTGTGAAATGTCTATAGTTTTGAAAGTTGTCATTTATGTTAGAGAAGTCTGGCTGAGGATTGTTTTCCAGCAAGATAGTTTAGGGCTGGATGGTTTCAGGGAAACAGGTAGGCTTGCTGCGGGCCTCCCACTCTCCCCAGACATGCCCTGCTGGCCCAGGTAGCCCGCCCATGTGCCTTCCCCCCCCCAGACAGGCCCTGCCGGCACAGGTAGGCAATTCATGGGTCTCCCCCCCAGACAGGCCTCCCACCCCCCC
>NW_015167561.1:459667-489291 GCF_001447785.1 Gekko japonicus
GGTAGGCTTGCTGCGGGCCTCCCACTCTCCCCAGACATGCCCTGCTGGCCCAGGTAGCCCGCCCATGTGCCTTCCCCCCCCAGACAGGCCCTGCCGGCACAGGTAGGCAATTCATGGGTCTCCCCCCCAGACAGGCCACCCACCCCCAGACAGGCCCTGTTGGCCCAGGTAGGCTGGCTGTGGCCCCCCACTCCCCCAGACAGGCCCTGCCAGCCCAGGTAGACCAGTCACGCTCCCCCCAGCAGGGCTCGCCAGCTCGCCTCAGAATCCAGCTGGGGGGGAAGATGGGCCCTACCTGCTGCAAGGCTCTCTCGAGGGCTGAAGAATGGTCGGCAGGCAAATGGCTGCGGCTGCTCCTTCGCTGATCTTCTCCTGACGGCTGAAGAAGGCTGGTTAGGCAAATGGTTGCTCGGCTCTGAAATAAATTGTTAGGATTGGAGTTTTGGTGGGAGCTGGCTCTGTGGGCGGGACTCAGGCACACATTCTGATGGGCAGTTTAGGCAGACAACTGATTTTGGCAAGCATAGAATGTTGCCATGCAAAAACACATTTACATATAAGGACAGGATATCTCCGCTACCTGGCATTACATTTTTTGACACGCGCGTCCCGGCCAACAAGGTCTCATTTATGTCAGATCCGGCCCTCATAACAAACCCCTGCCCTAGCATTTTCCTACTTATCAGGTATGCCATCCAAAATGAGTACTGCAGCAGCCAAACGGCCAGCCTGCACATGGCCTGTGCTCCCAGTACCCAGATCAAGCAGTGTAGGCAGCACTGCCCACCACTAGGTGGCGGCAAAAAAACTCACAGGCTTCTCTGGCTGCCAAGAAATAACAGTTCACACAACCTACCGGGGGCAGTGTTGGGCCTGGTCTCCTAGCACCTTCCAGAGTTCCAAGTCATCCAACGAGAATGCTCCCAGGAGATACAAGTGCCGCAAGAAGAGCCACCACACGTGTCATATGGCTTGGCAGATGTCGAGGGGCCACAATATGTCCAACAGTGACAGGCCATCTGGTGAGTATTCCTCAGACAAGTAATTGTCTCATGTCTGTGGGGACTGTTGGGAAGTGACTTCCCATGTCCTAAGCTTGCCTGCATGGGCCATCAGAAGGAGGGGGTGGAACAATAGTGGCCTTGTGGCAGTTTGGGGTTCCCGGCAATCATCACATTCCTTGAGTGTCCTAGCCATTTATAAGAATTTTGAAGCCCCCCCCCCCCCATTCACCTAGCACATAAGGTCAGGGAATGCATCCTTGACTGGTATTATGTTGATGTTTTCTCATTTCCAAAACCAGAGGATGAGGAGAGCAGGGGGTCTCTTACTTGCCACCAAAGTCAGTGGCGTCCTTGACAAAAAAGGAGACAAAAATGGTGAAGTGGATTGAACCTTCCATAACTGGATAGCAGGATACACTTCCTTCATGGGTATGGTCCAAGACGTCCACACTTAATGTGGCTTACACCTGTCCAACCACCTTGGGGACATATTAAGGGCTCAGGCATTAGCTGGTGATGCTGCCCTTATCAGTTATGATGAGACATTTTGAAAATGAACCTCTTGCAGGGAGCAGGCTAGATGGGATCTTAAAAATGACTAGCAGTAAAGCCCGTTGTGAAAGCAATACAACGAGATTTAGAAAGAGGCTCTGGGGGAGTGCTCTGGCTTTGGGCAAACAGTGTCAATTTGCTGTGGTGACCTCAGCAGGGTATAATGACAGAGTCCACTGTTTTCTCCAGAGGAACTGATCTCTGCTACCTGAAGAGCAGTTGTAATAGTGAATGATCTGTAGCCCTCACCTGGAGATTGGCAGCAATTGTTACCCAGGACAAAATGGCTGGTTTGGAGAGTTGGCAACCCCATCTCCTTCCCAGCTAACCATCAACCTACCATTATCTGCCCCTTTGAATTCAGCTGACTTCTGCCCTCCCTTCTGCAGAGCAGTTGTAATTCTGAGTGCTCTCCAGCCCTCACCTGGAGATTGGCAACAATGTTTCCCTATGTGGGACTGATTGGTTTGGTGGGTGGAGTCTATGGCAGTGTACCTGTCTGAGGTCCCACCCCTCCTCAAACCTCACCCTCTTCAGGCTCCATCCCTCAAATCTCCAGGAATTTCCCATCTGGAGTTGGCAACCCTATCAGGACTGGCCCCAATGTGTTTTCTTCCAAAGGCCAAAGTAGGTGACAGGACCAAGCTTAGTTGCCTACCAACAGGCACTGAGGGGAATGTAGGGTTCCCAGCTCAAAGGAGGGAAATACCTGGAGTTTTGGGGGGGGGTGGATTTTGTAGAGGGCAGCATTGGGGATCAATTGTAACCGTGGGTGATCTCCAGGTCCCACCTGGAGATTGGCAATCCTAGGGGAAAGTCAGCTGCACAGCAGGGGGTTGAAGAGAATGGTGTGATGGGTGCTGGGCCAAGATTGGCAACAATAGTTCCCCAGGAGCCCCATCGTAAATGTACCAAACAATTCCTAAAGATTTTCCGAAACACTACTCTGTCAATAAATTGCAACAGTTTGAATGAGCACCAAAGCTTTAAGAGCTCTCCAGCTGTCACCTGGAGACTGGCAACAGCTTGTCTGGAGTGTGGGCAGTATGGCATTGTATCTGTCTGAGGTCCCCCTCTTCCTCTTCCTCCTCAGACCCCACCCTCAGCAGGCTTCATCCCTAAAATATCCTGGAAGTTTCCAACCTGGAGTTGGCAACCCTATGTCCTTTCCACGCAACCATCAGCCTACCTTGATCTGCCTTTCTGTCTTCTGGTTTACATCCCCCCCCCACAGCCTCTGCCAAGGGAAAGGGCAGTTTTTCCCTGCAGTGGGAACCAAAGCAGCTGACATCCTCCTCAGAATACACCAGGTCCCATATTCCAACTGTCTTGGGGGGGGGGGGGTTTGAGGTGTGGAATGGATTGAGGTCCAATCAGCTTCCATATGCAAAAGAGCTTGAAACACTGGGCGGGACTGCACAAAGCAGCCAGTCAACCCAGCCAGCGTCTTCTGAGTGGCAGTTCTTCCGGCCAAACACTAAAGGAGTGCATTTTGGAATGTTGGACTACGGCTTTATATATAAGGAGGGATAAGCTGTGGCTTTTGATCATTGGGCCCCATATCAAGAGCAGACCAGATACAGCCAGAGCAGCCAGAGGGGGATATTAGGAAGGATACTGTCCACAGGTTGTGTTGGGAATATAACCAGGGAAAATGCATGCGAGCAGTTGCAGCAACAACCATACAACAATTATGGGGTAGCATTACAAATAGCAGAAATGAAACAAAAAACTGCAATAATGTGCAAACAATTTCTATTAGTTATTGAAATGTATAAATCATGACAAATTGCAAGAATACATAATCTTCATAACAACAATATTTTTGTATTGTAAACAGATGTTTGTATTGTAAACAGATGGGCAAAATTCTCTGGAGTTGATGTTTTGTTCCGTTAGGGAACTTCTTCCAACATCAAACCACATAAAGAAGTGTCTTCACTGGATCAAGTACATTCCAATTGAATTATCCGATTTCCACAGAAGAGTGTGTCATACATCAGGTCATAGTGTAAATAGCGGGCCAGTCGCAGCAACAACCATGGCAGTTGAAGAGGCAAGAAAATTTACCCTAGAGCAGCCAATGCATGTGCACTGTCCACATTCTGTAGCCACTCTTCTACAGCAAAGGGGGGCTTACCAACTCATGGCTTGCCAAGTATGAAGCCCTCCTCATCAGAAGAGATTATGTCACCTATGACAGCTGCAGTTGTCTGAATCCAGCAACTCTACTTCCTGTAGAACAAGAAGAAGCCAGACTACATGAGTGTCTACCCATGGTTGATGAAGTGATGCAAATGAGACCAGACTTGAAAGATTCTCCCATCCCAAATGCAGAGCTGGAATACTTCGTGGATGGTTCCAGTAGACTGGTGAATGGAGAATGAAAGACTGGTTATGCAGTAATCACCCAGTGAGAAACCGTTGAAGCCCAACCATTACCTTCATCATGGCCTACACAGGCAGCCGAACTGCACGCCCTTTCACAAGCTCTTAGACTGGCTAAAGAACAAAGAGTGAAATCTATACTGACTCTTGATATGCCTTTGGAGTGGTCCATGCCATGGCATGTTATGGAGAGAAAGAGGATTCGTCACAGCAGCCGGAGACAAGATTGTGAATGGTCCTCAAGTGTTGCAGTTACTGGAGAACCTGGTGGAACCAGAAGAAGTTGTTGTAATCCACATCAGAGCTCATCAAAGGGGGGGCCTCTTCTGAAATCGAAGGAAATCGTCGAGCAGATGAAGCATCCAAGGCAGCAGCTGTGCAACCAATGGACAGCACCTCATTCCAGTGTGCCCTCATACCTCATATCAGGTGGCCTAAAGATCCACCCTACACCCAAGGGGAAGAAGAGATGGAAAATGACAATGGGGCAATGAAGAACAGCGAAGGATGCTGGATCACTGTGGATGGAAAAGTCATCGTACCCTGAAGTTGCCTACGACAGATTCTGAAGGACTACCATGCATCCACCCACCTAGGAGGGAATGCTATGACAGATGCATTACTATGACACCTCATAGCCCCTGGTATGTACCAAGCAGCAGCCCAAGAGGTGGCTCAGTGTCTTATTCCCCAGCAACTAAATGCAAGACCAGGGCGACCCACAGTTTGCAACATCTCCTCCTCTGGTCATTCTTCTGGGAGGCCCACTAGCTGCCTCCCCTCCCTCTCAGCCTGGGGAGGCTCTGGCAGACAGCGCTCCACTGGCCCCTCCTCTTCTGAAACTTGTGGAGACTCTGCCGACCTTTTTGCCTGGCTGTGAGTGATCATTTGCTGCTGGGCCTGTGGCTTCACCTGCTGCAGCATAGCCTTCTTATAACGAAGGTTCCCACCAATGAGAAACTTGTGATCTCCACTTGAACACACCAAGACTGGGACTTTGCCACAAAAGCCCCTAAAGTGCACATGTACAAAGGTCATTGGTTGATCAAGAATCTGAGAGTCATAGGTCTGTAGGGAGACTCTTCCAGCCCACTGTATCAGTTCTTTTAGCGCCCTCCAGGGGGTGGAACTAAAATCACTCCCTGTATCAATAAATGCAGGGAGTACTTTGTCTCCATTAACAACAACAGTGTCATTGTGAAGTTGGTCAAACCACTTCTTTTGAGATGGGGAAGCCATCGGTTTGTAAGGCACCGCTTTAACCACCCCACCTGACTGCCTCCTCCTTGTCACTTACTTTCTCTCGGGCCTCTAGCTCCACTTCCCGATGCTGGATCTGATCCACCTGAGGCCATTACACCTTAAAGCATCTGTTCTTTTTCACCACAGCAACCAAAGGAATCTCCACATCTGGGTGTTCTTCTCCTTCCAACCCCCAGTTCTCCGAAGCTTCCTCTGCCACATATCTCACCTTGGGGGGGGGTCTGTCTTCCTTATCCTTAGATGTTAACTTCAGGCAATAATGCCAGAAATGCCCTTTCTCATGGCAGTGGTAACATTCCGCCTTGGGGTTGGAGGCTGCTCTCAGCTTGCTGTCTCAAGAAGGTATAGGGCTCTGCCTCCCAGGGTGGCTCAGGATGGGTAGCCAGCTAAGCAGTGTCCACTTGTAGAATAAGAAGACAAAGAGTTGGTTTTATACCCCACTGTTCTCTGCCCTAAGGAGTCTCAAAGTGGCTTACAATTGCATTCCCTTCCTCTCCCCACAACAGGAACCCTGTGAGGTAGGTGAGGCTGAATTCCAAGAGAACTGTGACTGGTCCAAGGTCACCCAGCAGGCTTCATGTGGAGCAAGAGAGGGGAATCAAAACCCAGTTCTCCAGACTAGAGTCTGCTGCTTTTAACCACTGCACCAGGCTGGCTCTCATACACTACACCATGCTGGATTTCATACACCATGCGGTGTCCATTCTTTCCAAGGCTTGGGCAGCCACCTTCCAGTAATGGATCTCTCCCACCTCATACAGGGTGAAGGCTGCCTCTTGCTTGGAGGATGGCAGTGATTCTGGGGGTCCATCTTGGACTTTTGCCCAAGCCCCCCAACCCACCAAGACCTCCCCTAGTGTGGAGTCACAACGTTGTTCAGTAATTCAGTAATTCAGTTTCTTTCCCACCTGCCACTCAGTATCTTGTTCATATCCTTCCCACTGTAAGCTTGGCTGCTGCCAGCACAAGCAGAACCATTCTTTATAAGGTAGGCTTCTTGTAGAATTGGAGTGAATTCTTAAAGGCTCATCAACTTCATAGAGATCTCGTGGTGACACTTCCCTCCAGGGCTCCCTCTGGCCAAAAGGCCTACGATCGATTCCACACAATAGACTAACAAATGTCAAGCATTAGAGATTTTTTATGCACAATGTAGCTGCAATTACATCCCTTTTCACAGCCAGCTCTGAATATTAAATAAGGAGATGCTTACTAAGGAAAAACACAGAATCCTCAGAAGCATTTCATTTTGTTTCCTCTTCAGTACTATTTTATGGATACTGTAATTATGAATGCAGAAAAATTATACGATAATTGTTCTGTATATGTTCACTTTCCTTGACATAAATTTGTAAATTCTCTGATTGTTTTTTATTCTTTTAAAATCTGATTAAGTTTATAGACAGGGATTAAAGTGAGACAGGGCTCAATGCCAGAACCTTTTTTTTCAATGCAATGGCTCAGTCCCAGGATACGTGATGTACCAATAAAGAAAAGAGTACCTATACTTAGTGTAAAACATGTGCCATCCTACAGACTAACAGACTGAGTAAAGTATAAGCTTTTTGGGGCCAAAGAAGCAGTCCACCCTTTTCAGACCTGCAGCCCACTGAGTATGGTACCCAGTTGTAACAAAATTAATAGCAAGTCATGTGACATCAGTGTTCCATGACATCATAGTTCCACATACCTGGAAGAGGGGCAGTTTGCCAAGTCTAGAATTATGAGCAGTAGTTAATGAAGCCATGAACAGGAAAAGCAAGCTAAGTACCAGGAGGTTTAGTGAACTGAAGAGAAAGTCTAGAGTTGTGTAGAGGAATCCTTTGCACCAAGTAAACTCACCTTGCCATACATGCTACTCATCTCAGTGTGAATGCAAGCAAAGGCAGGAGACAGGGCACCCTTGTTCTGTAAGCATGCTGACAAGTAGCAGGTCCTTCCAAATGGTAGCATAACTGATGGCTCTGCAGAGGCTTGTGAACCATCTGACGTCATGACCCATGAAATGAGGACCATTGGATGAAATCCCACAGAGTCCATTTCATGCACCTGTGTTGTGGCCTCCAAGCCTGCAATACTGATGTTTCAATAGATCTTTTAGTTTTAAGGTGTCATAAGGTTCCTTTTGTGTTTTTGCTCCAATCGACTAACTGCTCTGGAATTCAACTTTGTAAGTAATTCTATCCAGTCCTCAATTATCTGACATTTGTAGCATTTTTTTCCAGGTCAGGATATAAGAGCCCCAGAAGTTCTTTGTTTAAAAATTACACACTATATACAATTGAACATTTACAATTTGTAACTTTTTGTGTACATAGTCGGAAGAAAGAGACCAACACAGATATTTGATATAAACTAAAGGGCAGCGTTATTTAACTTTTAATTAAACTTGCATAAATTGTAACTGACAAGGGCCAAACTCATGTCAGGCACAAGGATCCCCTGATCCCTTTCTCAGCCTTAAATGGGTTGAACCACCAAGCCCCTGGTGCCAGCCAACCATAACACGGCCATTGCCAGGTGGCAGACATACTAACACCCCAAAGTGAGCCTGCCACCTCTTGCCATGGAGCATGAGGGGAGACACACTCCAGGGTGTATCACAGGCAACTAGCAGTCCCCATCCGAGGCCCATGCCAAGGAATGGTTTGTACTAGGTGCGCCAACCCCCCAATCAAGCGGGGGGGTGTCTGTCAATTAGTGTTCCCCCTCATAAAACAAACCAGGCCAGATTCCTGCCAACACCCTAGTTAACAGCACCACTACAGAGCCAATTTCCATACCGCAAAGACAGTGTGAGGTAGGCAAAAACACCCCCTTTCATGACCATTTGAAAAGGAGGTGAAAAATTCCTACCTGGCCCCAAAATTGGTGACCAGCAAAAGCCCACATTGTCAAGGGAGGGTGGGCAGGCCTGTATAGAAATATTGATTTCTAAAAGTCTCCTGCCTTCTCCTGTGATTACATTCTGATGACAGGCTGTGCCTTATTTCCTGTTGCAAGCCAAATAGTGAGGCCAGATGGCCTGAGCAACTTTATAACCCACATTCTTTCACACTTCCATGCTAAAAGCTAGACTTGAAGGCTCCTGGTACACGTTGAACATGTCACGTAGGCAATGAAGAAGCTGGGGTTTGGGTCACCTGACTGCAGATAGGGCCTCCAAACTTCTAGCCTATCCCCACATGCAGCTATGGCAACCAACAATTGGCCACACACCCCTGCTGGTCGTGATTGGCTGAATGGCCAAAGCTGATTATAACTAGTATTGGGGTATAATTCAATTGAACTCTATGGGAGTGGGCTCTCTTGCTCTCTTCTCTCCTCTTGCCATTGTCTGTTTATTGCACCTGTAATGCTGTCTTTTGGGCTCTTTGTGAACTGGATTTCATGTGTGTGTAAGATGGGATTTCTCCTCAAGATCCCTTGGTACTCACATGGACTATGGACAATCCAAGTGGTAACTATGAATCTCATTAATGTGTAGTTAAGGCAAATATCCATAGCCTTTGTTGTTTTTGTATCCTAATAGTCTGGTTGCTATACTCTGTACTGAATAAAGATCCTTCTTATTTCTAATTGTTTCTGAGGTGTAACTCGAACTCCAAAGCTAAATCTTATGTCTAACGCTGACCACTTAAGCTACCTTGTAAGAGTAAATAGTGGGCATCTCTGAGTAGAGCTGCTGATGTGTAAACCCCAGATGCCAACTAAGGGCTTGAATCTCTTCCCTTAGGAAAGGCAGGGACTATTGAAAGAGATTCTGGTGGCAAATTGTTCTGAAAACCAGAGAAAGTATAGACTACCACGTGGTTTGTTGTTTAATGTGCTGAAAGTGCAGGGTTCCCCCGCATTCCTGGACTGGACTGAGTGGGTTAATCCTGTACAGGGCCGATTGCAAAAAGATTGCCCCAATGAAGGGGAGCATTGCACTAATAAGCACTAAGCTCTGCCCCCTCCGAATATCTATATGGGTGGGAATTGCCCAGAACATAGGCCTCTCTCCTTCCATGCATGCATAGAAGGCCCTCCATCTTTATGCAGCCCTGCAGGCTGCCGTCTGTTAGGGCCATATTATTTTCCAAGTTCATTGTGTCCCCCTAACCCGATGTCAATGGCATCCTATGCTAACAGATCTCTATAAATGCATTTGGCATGTCCCCTGACTACAAAATTAATGGAATTATACAACAGACATCCTGGCCAAGTTAGGGTGACAGAATAAAGGCATATCCAATAAGGTCTGAGAAATTAACACATAAACAGACCCAATTTCCTTCCTCTTTCATAATTAGAAGCTCAGTTCAAGAAGCTCAATTTAGAAACATCTTTACAAACAAAATAATTATAGACTTGGAAACTTTGTTATACAAATGAATGTAAATTTGTTCCAGTGCAAATCACCGTCATTGATTGCAGAGAGGAGAGAGACTTAGTTCTAGCATTTAAGATTGCAGTATGTAAAATTCTTGATATTCTGAAGAAAGGACAGTAATGCCATTTTTTAAAAAATTAAATCCATTGAGGAATATAAAATTTCTAGGCACAATATTTCTTGGGCTGTGTGCAGCAGATAATAAGAAGCAATGAAAAGTTCAATCTGCCCTTGTCCCAGTTGATATTTATCTATCGCGTATTGCTGTGTGCTACCAGATTTCCATGGGGTATATTAATAATTAGACTTACAGTGAAACACACTTTCCTAACTGTCTATCCTGATTCTGTTGTGGGTGAAAGGGCAGAGTCTGAATCTCTGTTCTGATAAAATATATTAAATATGATATTAGTACTCTAAATCCAGATACTTCCCTGGAGACTCCCACTTTTAATAACCTCCACTATAATAGATAAAGCAGAGGGCAGTAATCATTACTGAAATGGATTTTCTGGCAGAATTAGACATCACCTCTAGGAATCAATAATCATTTTAAGCTAACAGGGTGATTAAATGACCTTCTTTTTATTTTCCTTCATGTCGAGTTGCTTTTTATCTTGATTTAGAGCTGCACAGCTAGAACAAAAATAAACAGAGAGAACTTGGAACATTGCAGTGGTTCAGTGAGGCCTATCCATTATAAGAGCAAAAGCATTCTGCAGTTTAATTATCAAGCCTCTGCTACCCAATCGGATCTTTTTAAAGACAACAACTTCCGACATTCCCTTAATGAGAAAATATGGATGAACTACAGTTTGGAGTACTTACTCTTTAAAGCTGTGAGCCATTAGCTTTTGCCTTTATAAAGGGAGAGAGGATGATATTTTTATACTTAATAATCTGATGGTCCCTCCTACCTTTCTTTCTTTTGACCTTCTTAATTCCCACCAAGAAGGAAGTGCCAGATATATGAGAATAATTTTGTAGGAGGAGCAGAAGCTATTAGCTTGTGCACTATGCATGGTCCAGTGAGGCTAAGTGTTAAAAACTGAAATGGAAGTTTATTTAAATCCTACACATTGTGATTGAATTCCTCAAGTATCTTGATTTCTGCTTTCTAAAGAGTACACTTGCTATTCTTTAAATGTATTTCATAAATGTTAGAAATACTTTAGTTGGTGTTTATTAACTAACCTGTCACATTTTTATCTCACCTATCCTCTTCTGTGGTTCCTCTGCATGCTCATAGCAACCCTGTGAGGGATGATAGAAATATTTTCCATTGAAGAATTTTCTTTCTTTTGACAAGGTGAAGAACATGTCTCTCATCTCCAATTAAAGTAAAGATATCGAAACCTGCACTGGCAGTCAAGTCCTACAACAATATTTTATGGTTAAACAGAAGGAGAAGTATGAATTAAATGTGGGATTAAGTATTTAGGTAGAACGTATGTATCATTACCCTTGGTTTTAATTCTATTAGAAAAAAACAATAAAAAATACTTATGGCAAGCTTTCAAAGGTCTAAGCAGGTTGTTATGTGGAAATCTAGGGGAAATCAAGTTAGGTATTTATACATTAACTACAAATAAGATTCATAACATGTTCCAGTATGAATCAAATATTTTAGAAAGTAATACACAAATTTAGTCATTACTTGCCTTGGATTAGTGCCTGAAAATGATGGATTTGCAGTAAATTAAAAAATTAGGTTAGAAGCTGTAATTCAAATGAAGTGTTATAATGACTTGATAGGGACTTTGGCAGTGCTCTAATAAGTTAATATGGGCTCTCTGTCTAGTTGTCCACAGAATCAACCTTGCACAGACTGAGCTATCTGTGGATAAATCAGTGGACAGATTGTGTTCTTATGATTTTAAGTGCATTATTCGGCACTTGATATGAGGAATACTGTGGAGATCTTATATGCCCATCTAGAATTCTTTATTGTCTCTCCTCTTCCATCTCATTCCAATTTATCTGTGCAGCACCTCAGGAATCATGTGGAAGTTCCAACCCTGTCACAGGCAAATTAGTAGAAACTGTAATCAAAGATTACAGAATTATTAGACACACATAGGAAACACATAGGAAACAAGCATGGCTTACCAACCTTTTGGAGTTCTTGAGAAAGTTAACAAGCATGTGGATGACAGGGCAGAGTAGACATTATATACTTGGACTTTCAAAAGGCTTTTGTTAAGGCCCTGAGTAAGCCTAACTGTCATGAGATAAGAGGTCTCCTATGTATTCAAAATGGGTTAAATCAGGGGTCATTTGGGGGGGACGCGGGGGGACGCCATCCCCCCGGGTGAGGTGCGGGAGGGCGGGGCCTGGAGCTCCCTGCTGGTGCCTGCTGGAGGTCGCCGCTGGCTGTGGGGAGGACACACTTCCGGTGATGTCAGGGGGTGTGGCATATGCTAATGAGTTATGCTAATGAGTCCCCCTAGCTCTTTTTCTACGAAATGACCCCTGGGTTAAATAACAGCGGATATTAGGAATAAATGGACAATTTTCACAATGGTGGCAACTAAGTGGGGTTGCACATGGATTGTTACTGGGATCGGTGCTTTTTGTTCATGAATGATCTGGCACTGAAAGTGAGTAGCATTTGCAGATGATACCAAATTATCCATAATAGTGACAACCAAGGAAGATCATGAAGAACTCCGGGAGGAATACTCCAAATTAGCTGAATGGGTGACAATGTGGCCAATGAAATTCAGTATAGGAAACTGTAAGATGATACACATTACAGAAAAAATCCTAACATTAAATATATGCTGACGGGATCTGAGGTGTTAGAGACTAGGGAAAGAGAGCTTGGGGTTGCAGTGGATAGCTTGATGAAAATGTCAACTCAGTGAGAAGCAGTGCTGAAAAAGGCAAATACCATGCTGGGGATTCGTACTCAAATCAACCTATGTGTCAGGTTGGCACATCAAAACCATGCTGTATCTGCATGAAAACAGTTTGCTGGTTTTGAGGCACCTTTACTGACAGCCATTTCATTTCTAAGTGCAATTCAAAATGTTGGTTCTTACGTTTGAAGTCCTAAATGGATGACAACTAGAGTATTTTAAGTGCTACCTCCTCCCATACAAACCTGCATTTGGTGACTCCCTATTGTGTGCACTGTAATTTAATGAGATTATGTGTGTGGCCACTATGAATGGGCCCTTTTCTGAAGTGGGATTTCATTGATGGAATTTCCTGTTTGCCATGACATACCTAGTGCTTTTTCCAATAAGATGCCAGGTGAAAATGCTTTCAGTTACTGGAGGATGTGGTGGTTTTGTTGTTGAGTTGGCTGTCTAGCTGTTAAACTGCTCAGTTCTTTCTTTAAATATGTGGCACCATATCAGGTGAATTTCACCTGCTAGATTTCAGGGAATAGAGATACAAACGGCCTTTTACAGTAATCAGGATTTTAACCATTGTGGAAGTTGTTAATTCCGAGACCTCCATGAACCAATGAGTTCATCAGTTCACGAGACCCTATCATCCTTTACACAGAAAGATCTGTAAACCTTTGGAAGATGTACAACACTCTTCTCTGACTTACCCTAGCAAGCAGACTTCAATAAATGCAGTTAAAGTGACTTCAAGTTTCCCTTGTTACTAAAATACCAGATTCAGAAGCATATAAATAAGGATTACAAAAAGAAAAAAGAAAAGTCAGTTTCTGTCCTTTTATTTTCATATTTGTGCTAACAGTTCGCTGCATGTCCCCAAGAAGGTTGTGCTCCTCACGGGAACAGGAACGTCAGGTACTGATCCACTAATCTGATTTAAAGTCTTTTGCTTTCAGAAGTTCCCGGTTTGAAGACAGGCCTCCCACCGTTTTATTTAACCTGACTCAAGTGCCTGACAACAGTGCATACTGCTGAATACAGCAATATAACAGCTGTCCTTGATACTATTGACAGACAAATCATCACCTTCATGAAGCAGAAAGTCTCCTTCCAGCAAAATCAAAGGCATTTCTTGTAATTCTGGTGAATTGGTGAGCTTTAGTAAATGCTTAGTTCCAGCCTGACTTAAATAGTAGTTTTCTTGTACAACTGTCACATCAATCCCTAACCATTCTCTCCTTAGATACATATTAAGCCTTTGAACTTAATAAGGGCTACAAACCAGAAGTCACTATGAGGAAGATATATAATTTTAACACATTCCTTGTCAATTGGATAGGAGAGGCACAGTTTCTTGAGTGCTTGTTTCAGTAACTTCCCAAATGTTTAGAATGTAGATCTTCCAGGGACAGCTGTTTTAACCTTCTTTGAGAGACCAAACTGAAGCTCATTTAACCATTTATAAGTAGATTAACATAAAAATTATATATATTACATTGGGAAGAGGGCCAAGGCAATAGTTGGTAAGATATAACCCCACAAAAGATAATAAACTGAAGCCAGTAGTGGGTGCTTTGCCATTTAGAGGATTGATTAGTTACTTATGTGAAAACAAGTGTCTATTGTGGGGAGGGGAAAGGAAAGGAGATTGTAAGCTCCTCTGACACTTCTTTGGGCAGTGAAGGGTGGGGTATAAATCCAATCTCCTCCTCTTCCTCCTTCATTTTTCTCATGTGCAGTTTAGTTTCAGCTCTAAAATAAGGTCCCATTATTTAGTTATTATTTATTAAGTTACAATATTTAGACTTGGCAAATAAAGAAGACTTGCCCTGTCTCCTGAACATCTCCAACAAAGAGGATGCCCTCGCCTCTTCAGGGAGTCCCTTCCAGAGAGTGGGAGCCGCAATGGAAAAGGCCCAGGTCAGGATCAGAAGTGAGGCAGAGACGAGGAAACCCATCTGTGTCAAGGCTGTAGTCACCATAGTCTCCCAAGACAACTGTAGGAGGGGAGCCCAGAGAAAGTTAGGCAGTGCTTGTGGTTCCATGTCCTTCCTTTGGCATGAGGAACCACAGGAAGTTCTGAGTCAAATTGAAGTGATGAGACAGGAGGTCCTACGACTGATAGACAACTTAAAAACCAATACATCATCAGGCCCGGATGGCATACATCCAAGAGTTCTGAAAGAACTCAAATGTGAACTTGTGGATCTCCTGACAAAAATATGTAATCTTTCATTAAAATCTGCCTCCATTCCTGAGGACTGGAAGGTAGCTAATGTCACTCCCATCTTTAAAAAGGGTTCCAGAGGAGATCCGGGAAATTACAGGCCAGTCAGTCTGATGTCGATACCGGGTAAGTTGGTGGAAACTGTTATTAAGGAAAGAATTAGTAGGCACATTGATGAACAAAAACTATTGAGGCAGACTCAGCATGGGTTCTGTAAGGGAAGATCTTGTCTCACTAACCTGTTAGTGTTCTTTGAGGGAGTGAACAAACATGTGGACAAGGGGGACCCAATAGTTGTTGTTTACCTTGACTTTCAGAAAGCTTTTGATAAAGTTCCTCATCAAAGGCTCCTAAGTAAGCTCAATAGTCACAGGATAAAAGGATAAATCCTCTTGTGGATAAAAAAAACTGGCTAATTAATAAGAAACAGAGAGTGAGTATAAATGGGCAATTTTCCCAGTGGAGGGTGGTAAGCAGTGAGGTACCACAGGGAGCAGTACTCAGTCTGATGCTTTTTAACTTGCTTATTAATGATTTGGAGATGGGAGTAAGGAGTGAAGTGGCTAAATTTGCGGATGATAAGAAGTTGTTAAGGGTGGTGAAAACCAGGAGAATTGTGAACTGGTGGAGACTGACAAAGAGAGAGATCTTGGAGTCATAGTAGAAAACTCATTGAAAATGTCGAGAAGGTGTGCGACTGTAATAAAAAAGCCAACGCTATGCTGGGGATTATTAGAAAGGGAATTGAAAATGAATCAGCCAGTATCATAATGCCCCTTTATAAATCGATGGTGCGACCTCATTTGGAGTACTGTGTACAGTTCTGGTCACCATTCCTCAAAAAGGATATTATAGCATTGGAAAAGGTGCAGAAAAGGGCAACTACAATGATAAAAGGGTTGGAACACTTTCCCTATGAAGAAAGGTTAAAATGCTTCAGGCTCTTTAGCTTGGAGAAACGACAACTGATGGGTGACATGATCGAGGTTTATAAGATTATGCATGAGATAGAGCAGGTCAAGCAAGAGATACTTTCCCCCCTTTTTCACAATACAAGAACACATGGGCACTCAATGAAATTGCTGAGCAGTCGGGTTAGAATGGATATAAAGAAGTACTTCTTCACCCAAAGAGTGATTAACACATGGAATTCACTGCCACAGGAGGTGGTGGTGGCTACAAGCATGGACAGCTTCAAGAGGGAATTAGATAAACATATGGAGCAGAGATCCATCAGTGACTATTAGCCACAAGGTATAGATAGGAACTCTCAGTCTGGGGAAAGTGATGCACTGTATTTTTGGTGTTTGGGAGGGCAACAGTGGGAGGGCTTCTAGTGTCCTGACCCCACTGCTGGACCTGGTATTTTTGGCCACTGTGTGACAGAGTGTTGAACTGGATGGGCCATTGGCCTGATCCAACATTGGCTTTTCTTATGTTCTTATGTCCAGTGTTGTCCAACTCATTGTTTTATTGCAGCACTTTACACATAGCTCACCTTTGTTAGGAAATATTGGGTCTCATCTGTCATGTTCTCAAGAATGCTCGCTTCATGTGGACTCTCTTGACTTAAACTCTTCCTCCATCCACCTGAAACTGTGCCTGACCACTGTCTTTCATGCTTATCTTTGCCCACCCCCTTTGGGCCTTGTACTCACATACCATTCCCCACTTCTTCAGGCCTCAAAACACACCCTCTCATTCTCTCTCAATAGCTGTGTACACTGCCAGGCAGCCTCACCATACCTTATGGATATCAGGCTTCTCCTTGCCCAGAAAGGGCATTGCTACATGCCATGTGTTGCCCCATGCTCCACCTGGTGCTGTCCCCTGCCCCTGGTCCCTCCATAGCCAGTGTCATCCCTGCCTCAGTCAGGGCTCATTCCCTGTACCCCTTATCCCCTTCAGCCACACCCTCTCTTCTCTGTCTGAGACCTGTGGGGTGGTACATGGCACCCCTGCTGACAAGGATCCTCTGGACTGAGGCAGGTCTCCTACACTTGTTCTAAACATTCAAACATGTGAGAGGAAATGTGTTTGTTTTCTGCTTGCAGATTTTCACAATATACAGTTTATTTGTAGAGAAAGTGCAGATGCAGAAATTTATCTTGGACATATTGGATAGTAGAGTACATCAAATGCATATCCTATTGATGTGCATAAAAGAGATCACTAAGGTTTGAGTGGCCATGTGCATAAAGATATATATACAGAAATGCCACAATAAAATTGTATCCCTTCTGTCAGTATACACTGTAGATTCAATTGCCGAATGGTGGTAGCTTCTGGTCTATGGGGTGGCGAGATTGCATGCGCTTCCTCACCCATTGGCCCGTCAGCTGCCAGTCAAGACTACTGGCATGCCATTGGCCGGGTGTGCTGCTCTTCCCCGCCCACTCCCCCTTCAGCCACTCTGCCCTGTCAGAATTCCTGACAAATGGCTTTGTTTCTTTGACGAAGACGCTTCTCCTGCTTGCCTCCTGTGTGGGACTTAACTTTTCCCTCAGTGGCTGTGGGTAGGTGTAACAAAATGGCAGTTACCTGTGTTTGTAAGATGGCTGCTGGGCTGCTGTCTGTGGTTGTTTGTTTAAAATGTTCCGTCATAAGGTTTAATTGAGCTGTAGTTCCAGAGAGGTTTCACTCACTGGGTTGAATGGGGCTTCCTCATCCGTTGGACTACAGTTCCCAGCTGCCCCAAGGCAGAAAAGGGCGGGAAAACCAGGACTGTCCCAACACGTGGGGCGGCATCAATACAGACTGCAGGCCATCCAGGGAGGAGGCCGTCTTCATCCTACAGGAGGTTAGGAAAGGCTCCTGCTACCTGTGCTGACCAGACTGACCAGGCTACAGGCCAGAGACGTGGGGAAACCCTGCTCTCTTGGGCCAGAGAGAGAGAGGCTAGAGCAGAGAGCCAGAGGCCGTGATGATTCAGTGAGTCGTGGCAGCGAATTTAAGGAGGGAGATATGCACACAGGATGAGACTTTTATTTGGGCTAATAATCTGTGTTGTGCTCAGACCACATAGTCTCTCCCGCTCTGCACAATAACAAAAGGAGGGGGTAGCCCAAGGAGGCAAGGAAAGGCCAGACCCTTGGCTTGCCAACTTTCCAGGGATCCCCCAAAGACTGGGGATGCCATCTCCAAATATGGAGATGTGGCCAGAGGCGTCTCACTGTCCCTCTAAAAAGGCAGTGACAATTCAGTGAGTCGTGGCAGCGAATTTAAGGCGCGAGAAACCCGCATGGGACAAGGGTGGGAGGCAAACAGCTAAGTGGTAAACTGGAGCCCGTTTCGCCACAGTAGGCAACCAAGCTTGGTTCAGACAAAGGAAGGAAACCCTTTGCAGGCCTTTGTGAGGAACTCATTGGGGCCAGTACTGAGTCTAGGGTTGCCCGTTCCAGGTAGGGAGATTCCTGGAGATTTTCTGGAAGAGTCCATGGAAGCCAGGGTTTGGGGAGGGGAGAGGCCTTAGCTGAACAGAATGCCATACAGCCCACCTTCTAGAACAGTTATTTTCTCGGGGGGGGGGGAATCTGTTGTCTGGAGTTCACTTGTGATACTTGGTCATCCTCAGGCTCTACCTGAAGGTTGGCTGCCCTAGGCGAAATGGTCAGTGCTTCAGAACAGGGTCTGCTAGATCCAGATTCTTGCTATAGAGGCCGAGTGGGTGATTTTGAAACGGTCACAGACTTTCAGCCTAAACTATCTCACAGGGTTGTTGTGCAAGTCAAAAGCGGGAGAGGAGAATGATGTAAGCTGCTTTGGTCCCCATTGCAGAGAAAGACTACTTTTCCTCCTGGGGAACCATTGTTGCCAATCTCCAGGTGAGGGCTGGAGACCACTCAGAATTAAAACTGCTCTCCAGATGACAAAGATCAGTTTCCCTGGAGAAAATGGTGGGCTCTGTGGCAGTCAGGGCTTCAGAGCACAGAAAATGGTGGACTTTGGCAGCCAGGGCTTCAGAGCACGGGAGAGGCTGCAGGTGTGTGTGTGTGGGGGGGAATGGAAAGCTGAAGAGAGGGGGAAATAAAGGTAAATTGATTATTGTCTGGGAAGGAGATAGGGTTGCCAACTCCAGGTGGGGAATTCCTGGAGATTTGAGGGGTGGAACCTGAAGAGGGTGAAGTTTGAGGAGGGGTGGGATCTCATAAAGGTATAATGCCATAGACTCCACCCTCCCAACCAGCCATTCCCTTCTGGGAAACCACTGTTCCCAATCTTAGGAGAGGGATGGAAATCACTCAGAATTATAACTGATCTCCAGGAGGGAGGGGAGAAGAGATGCAAAGCTGAAATCAGAGGGGCAGATAATGGCAGGTTGATGCTTGGCTGGGAAGGAAATAGGGTTGCCAACTCCAGGTTGGGAAATTCATGGAGATTTGGGGGGTGGAGCCTGGAGAGGGTGAGGTTTGAGGAGGGGTGGGACCTCAGACAGGTACAGTGCCATAGGCTCCACCCCCCAAACCAGCCATTTCCTCCTCAGTAACAATTGTTGTCAATCTCCAGGTGAGGGCTGGAGATCACTGAAAATTACAACTGTTCTTTAAGTAGCAGAGATCAGTTCCTCTGGAGAAAATGGTGGACTCTTTGTCATTATACCCTGCTGAGGTCACCACGGCACATTGACACTGATTGCCAAAGGCCTTGGCACTCTCCAAGAGCCTCTTTCTAGAGCTTGTTGTATTTATTTCTACAATGGGCCTTAGTTCTAGTCTTTTGATGAAACTGAATATTCTAGCTGTTGCATGAATCCACAGTGCACAGTAACCTACCCATGTGTTATACCTTTTCTTTCTTTCTTTCTTTCTTTCTTTCTTTCTTTCTTTCTTTCTTGCTTGCTTGCTTGCTTGCTTGCTTGCTTTCTTGCTTTCTGCTGCTGCTTCTTTTTTTGCTGTGAAGTCACAGCCGACTTATGTTAACCCTGTAGGGTTTTCAGGGCAAGAGAAATCCAGAGGTGGTTTGCCATTGCCTTCCTCTGCATAGTGCCCCGGTATTCCTTGATGGCCTCCCATCCAAATACTGACCAGAGCTGACTCTGCTTACCTTCTGAGATCTCATGAGATCAGGCTAGCCTGGGCTATCCAGGTCAGGGATACAGCTACTAGCCACTGTTACCAAGAGGTGCTGCCTTATTTGTGGGTAGCCTTAAATAGTGGGGCACCCCACTTCTGACCTGAACAAGAGACCTACAAACTCAGGCCAAGGAAGGCACTCTTGGCCTGAAACACAGAGCTAACAACAGCTCTGGAAAAGGCTCTCCATTTTCAGGTTGCACAAGGTAGCCCTCCAAGACCATCTCCAATGTCCCCCTCCACCCAGCAGAGGTATGTATATTGAATAACCATGGATTCCACCAAGTAGAATATCTACATTTCTAAAGCTATTCAGTAGCCACCTGGCAAATAGCCCTTCTGTCTCCAAAACTTCATGTAGCCCTTTTGTGTGATACCTATGTCTATGTGGACATCCTTTGTCTCCACACCTGTAGTTCCTGCTCCCTCCCAACAATCAAACCAATCAAACGTTCAAACTATTAACAATCCTTCCTGATGTCTATCAGGGACCCATTTCACACCTTTTGTCTAAACCTGGGAACCTATTCAACCTGCCTTGGCAGGACCATTAGTGGTCATCAAACCCATTCAGCCAACTCCAGCAGAGCCATCCAGCACCTGGCTAATCTCATCAATGCTATTGTGAAGCCAGACTCTGCCCCTCTGGGACTTCATTGGTCAAACCTAGGTTTTGCTCCTCCTGGTGTCACACCCTCTGGGACCCCTTATTGATACAGGTAATCTTTTGTCTTCACCTGAGACAAGCCCCTCAAGGTCTCCCATTGGTCCACATTGTTTTCCAGTGTCTACATCCTCCAAAGCACATGATCTCAGAGGGTTTCTCTGCCCTGAGGCCAACTGGCAGTGCACCCCCAAACTCTGTGTAGACCATAATCCCTTCTCCATTGACTTCTTCACATCTGGACAGGTAGCTATACCCCCCTCAACACTTCACCCTCTATTGTCACTGATCTCTTTAAGATGGCTTCACCTCTTTATTTCCTAGCTCTCTGGTGTGTGTGTGCATGTGATATTCCATGATTAGCTGAATGTATTTCTTAATAAATTTCATTAAAGATATTTCCTGTCTGTCGTCTGTGCTGCTCCGAGAGGGTTCTGACTCTGGTATAGTTGGAGTATGATCCCTAGTTTGCACACCTATTAAGCAAATGGTCTTTTAGCTAAATTCCCACATCATAACTTAAACAGAAACCTGGTGTTGTGGCTAACACCATAATGATCTCTCTGTGAGGGCTATTGTTAAGGGCAGTTTATATATATTCACAAGTGGGAACCTGCAAGGCGTGCAGGAGGCATCTCATTTCTCTCCTCTCCTACTATTTCTTTTTTCCCCTTTCCTGAATGACCCCAGTCTATCCTCCTTTCCTGCTTCCTTCTTTCCTTCTAGGAGTTGCCAATCTCCTGGTGGGTCCTGGAAATCTTCTGAAATCACAACAGCTCTCCCAACTACAGAGACGAGTTCCCCCTTAGGGGTGCCAGCTACAGGTTGGAAAATTCCTGGAGCCTTGGGGGTGGAGCCTTGGGAGGGTGAGGTTTGAGGAGGGAAGTGACCACAGGAAGGAGATAGGGTTGCCAACTCCAGGTTAGGAAATTCTGGGTGATGGTTTCGATCTTCACAATTTAACCAATTGGTGTTGGCCCATCTTGCAGCCTTAGAAGGGTCCTCCACCTCAACTAATTTCACAGGGAATGAAGATGCAGGACTTGATCTGCAGCATGTTATGGCCGCTGTTATGGCCGCGGAGGGGACTGGTAAGTCAGATGCTTCTTTTGGAGGAACAGCCTTGCCTTGGGGACCCTGGGATCTAACGGGCAATGGTGGTGTGGCCACATCTAGTGGTGTGGCCACATCTAGTGCCTCCTTGGGCAGTAATCCTTGGGCTACACCAGTTGCAACAGGTCAGTGGGGATGCTGCCCCCTACTTTCACTGGAGCATGACCTTTGGAGATGGGTGAAATAATTCCTGGGCAGCTGCCTGCTTGGTGGTACTGGGGTTACAGGGCTTCTGCAGGAGCTCCTATTGGCTCTGTCCCTTTTAGTGCCATGCCAAGGAGGGATGTGGGCATGACCCTTGGCGATCACCTGATCCTAGCGACTAGGGAGAAAATTCTAAAGGGAGATTTTGTGGATGTTTTCATGTTACTGTTTTGGGAAATTGAGAAGAAAGACGATGATTTAGATGAACGGGATAAGGAGTGGTTAAAGCGAAGGTGCATCAACTGCCTGTGGGCTAACTGGTTGCCGGGCTTTTTGATCTATGCAGGGGTCATAGCCAGGACTCACCCTGTGCGGGCTGCTCCCTATTTCCAGTACATATCGACTGGGCTTATACTAAATTTTCAGATGGTGCCTAGTTACAGTATGATGATGAATTTAGGATGAGGGCAGCGGTTAACCCCACTTTGCCATGAGATCAGGTGCATAAACATCTTTGGCTCCAACTCATGGAACCATTTTCTTCAGGGGAACTAATCTCTGTCATATGGAGAGCAGTAATTCAGGATGATCACCACCTAAACCTGGAGGTTTGCAACCCTAGTTTTCCTGGAGGAAATGGCTGCTTTGGAGAGTGGAGTCTATGGCATTATACTCTTCTGAGGTCTCTCCACTCCTCCCAGGCTCCACCCATAATTTCCTAATCAGGTGTTGGAAACCCTATCTCCTTCCCAGCCAGCAACCAACCTGCCTTTATCTGTCCTTCTGTCTTCAGCTTTCCTTTCCCTCCCCAGCAGTGTCTACCTAGGAAAACTGTAGCCCAGTTGTGTGGTGCCAGCCACTGGGCCAGACCACCAGACCCCAGACCCATAACCATGTTATTTTCTTTATTGCGATATACTGTTTCCCTGAGTTGTACTTTGTAGATTTTTCTGCTGTTGACACGTTTGCAATTTCTTATACTGTTTATTCTGTTACATTATATAATGAAAAAAATTCAATAAAAATATATTTTAAAAAAAGAACCCTCAAGAACTTTTGGCATGGCAAGGGCTTTCCTGTCTATCCCCCTCCCCACATTATTTCCTTTTTCCCTTTCCCTGGCAACCCAACCCCCATATCCTCTCCCCGGCAACCCAACCCCCATATCCTCTCCCCTTTCTCTGCCTCTTTCTCTTCTTTTCAGCCATTCCCCAAGCTACTTTTATCTGCCTTCCAAGATGGGGATGTGAGTTTGGGTCTTGCATATCCTACTCTGTAGCTGTAACCACCACACCATACTGGCTTTCATTGGGTGGTTGCTGTTGAACAGAAGCAAGCAGCCAGGCCTAGTTGAGTCATACAAGCTGGGTGGTATCAAGTCACCTAGAGGTTGCTTCCAGGCCTAGGGTTTCCAACCTTCAAGTGGAACCTAAAGATCTCCCAGAATTACAACTGAACTCCAGCTGACAGAAATACGTCCCCTTGGAGAAAATGACTGCTTTGGAGGGTAGACTCTCTAGCATTATATTCAGCTAAGGTGTCTCCCCTCCCCAAACTCTACCCTCCACAGACTCCACCACAAAATCTCCAGGAATTTCCCAACCTGGAGTGGCAACCCTCCCTCAAAGGCCAAAATAGGCCTAGAAACTGTTGGAAATGTATGTGTTTACACGGTCTGACAATCCAGTCATTATAGGGTTAACTTGTTCACCTAGTATTGCTATTGTTTAGACTGACCTGGAAGGGAAACCTGGCAATAGAGCCAATGGGGTATTAGCCTGGGGAAAGTAACTTCTGTTGTGATAGGTGATTGGTTGTTTGTTCCAGGTGACTTCCTTTCTAGGGGTCGAGAAGAAGGACAGTTTCTCCATTATCTGTATGTTAGTGTGTAACAATGGTTGAACTGTAAGCAGCTTAGAAAATATAGCTCTTAGATGTTCTGTTTATTTGTAGGTTTCCTGTATACCTTTTATCCTTAGAAATAAAGGTTTTTAAAAGCAAACCTCTTCTTTCCAATAGAACAAGATCCACTCATACTCTAAGTAATTTAAATACTTTTGACTATTTTACAACAGAAAGGACCCTGTTGACTTCCCCTGCCTTTTTACTCGCAGAAACCCAGCCTGAATTATGGTTGTCTAGCAATAGCCACTGAGGGAATATGTTACTTGAAACTACAGACACTCCTTTATAATTTTCAGGTTTTAAAAACCCTCAATGTATTATTATTTTAAGATTTCAGAATTTTCTGCAAACTTGGGACATGGTTCAATATCGTTTAATATTCTGTCTTGCCCATTAATTGACCCAGTCCCCAGATTTAAGCACCCTCAGATTTGGCCAGATGATAGTCCTCACAACAGAATTTCTTTTTAATATGGAAAAAATGCTTTGATTATTCAGGACTAATATCAGTTCTCCACACAAATGTTATCCCCTCTCTTCGATTAAGCTACCTGATACATTGGCTAATATAAAGAATTGTCCATAAAATGAATGTGCCTGTGACTAAGGACAGATGAAATCTCCAGGTTGGATGCCCTGACCTGGATAGCCCAAGCTAACCTGATCCCGTCAGATCTCGAAAGCTAAGCAGGGTCAACCTCCGCTAGTATTTAGAAGGGCGACCTCCAAGGAATACCAGGGGCGTGACACAGAGGCAGGCAATGGCAAGCCACCTCTGAAACATCTCTTGCCTTTAAAACAAGTCCAGCTTGACACCTAGTGTTACATAACACTAAAGAGCTTGAACTTCTGGCTGCCAGACAATCTTAGGATCTCCTGGCTATTCTACACACAATGCCATATGATACTAATAATTATTATTATCCTGGTAGGATTGAATTTTGTGTGTCTGTGTGAACTTCTGGCATCCGTGGTATCACATATGTTAAGAATTCTGAACACTTGGTGAAGTGACATGAAGTTTCTTGGATGGCCTCATTACAGCAATCCTCAAGACTGGGGAATATAATTAGAATGTTCCAATCATCATTCCATATCAATCACTGACATGAAAGTTTTAAATAAAGCTTTTAATGAAGTGCTTCTACATTTTTTAATGCTTCAACATTTTTAAAAAACTGGGATGAGAGATGTTTAGGAAATTTCCAACAGAATGATGTTTTATGTTAGGATATCATTTTGGTAAAAGCAACATTCTACTAGCACTTTCCCTGGGGATATTTATTATAACTATATTGAACATTTCCAGTCTGAAAACACTGTAAGCCTGAATCAGATGGAGAAAGAAATCCATCCCATATGCTTTAGCACTGTAAATAGCAGCACTGTAGAAAAGTCCAATGTATATTGCACTGTAGAAAAGTCCAATGTATATTGTACTTAATTCATCTTTTTGCACCTAGATCATCATTCCATTGTGGGCACATGGAAAAGAAAACTGAATGGGGGAAAAGAGCTTGACCCAGCATTTGCAGAACGTGAGCTATGCTGCTTGCAGAACTGAATCACATGTATGCTGCCAAACAGATAGTTGGTAATGTCAGCTCCTGTAATGCTTTAGCAGTTATAGTTTGCAGTATATGGGCCCTCCCAGCTTGCCATCCTAGGAAGTGCTGGAATTCAGCATCTCAGAAAGAGCAGTTTCATATTCCAATCCCAACTCAGTTTGGCTCCCGGTTAAGTCCCAGGAGGTGCTAGTTGTTATATATTTTTCTGTGGCTTTGTCATCATACTAATCAAAAAGCTTATGAGAACAGAATCCGAGGCACAGCTTTGTCCTAGAAAGGAAATTACCACAGATCAAATGAGAAAAAGGTTTGTTACAAGGAAAGACCTGCATTTCCCACCTTTTGCTTCCTTCTCCCCCCTTCTCTGTCAAAGTTCCCTCCTGTCCTTCTGCATCCACCCCTTAGCTATCAATCTTCCCTCACCTCCCCTTCTCCTCTCACCCCTTCTATGTTAGCTTTCCTCCCTTCTCTAGGAATCTTTTCTCACCCCCTTTCTCCTCTCACCCCTTGTATGTCTCACCCTTCTCTTACCCCAGCCCTTCTCAGACAATGTCCTCTTTCCCCAACCCCTTCTCAGTCTGCCCCTCTCTTTCTCTCCCCTATTTCTCTCCCCCCATCTCCCCCTCCCCTTTCTGTGGCTTCCTCATTTTTCCAACAGTGGGGAGGCTGTTCGCCTGGGAGGGATCTGCCGGTGGCGTCCCCTGCCCCGCAGCTCCAGGGCAGTCTTGCTGGCTGTGGGGAGGCTGCTTGCCTGGGAAGGACCCAGCAGCAGTGGCCCCTGCCCCTGCCCCACTGCTTCAGAGCCATCTTGCTGGCTGTAGGGAGGCTGGCCACCAAGTGAAGCTCCAAGTCTGGCTTGGAGACCATGAGACTGAATTGTGCAAGCGCAGACAACTTTTTAAAAATCGGGGCGGTTTAACCTCCCCGTGTATTTTTGCATTTTCCTGCAACCTTGGGGAGTACCCCAAGTGTGCAGAAAAACCTCTTTACCCTCCATGTGCCCCTGATCTGTAGAAATAAGTATCTGTATGCAGAGGGACCCTTGGCTATGAGATATATAGATCCTCAGGAAGCATGAGTGCATGCTTGCTTGATCAGACAGGGGAAAGTTCGTCCATGGCCCGTTGGAACCCGTTTACTACCAGACTTTCCCCGGTGTCTTTTAACTCTGCTTCTGTAACAGAGCAGCATGGGTTGCTGACAACTGCGGGACACTTCCCAGATGTTGCTGTCTGATCACTCCCTTTAGATCTGTCAGGCATTCGCACCTATGTCGGATCTTAAGGCCCATGTGATTGCAGCCTAAAATACACTAGACTTTTAGTGTTAAGTCTGTGTTTGTTATTTTTAAGGTTAGCTTCTATTTAAGATTTTTTGGTTTTATAGCTGCCTTGAGAATTATATTGTGGATTTTAAGTGATATATCTGTTTTACATGAATGTATTCATTATAGTTTGACGAGGTGGTTCTGGGTGCTGAGCAGAGAGGCTAGATATATGCCCAGTTTAGGAATTGGATGCTCACCATGAGTTGAAATTAGGGTTACCAGGTCCCTCCTGACAACAGGCAGGGAATGGGGAGGGGGGAATTACCAGCTGTGTGGGGAGGCCTAGGCCAATGTTCCAGGAATGTCTATAGTGACATGGTGGTTTCACTTCTGGCATGCCCTGGAAGTGATGTCATTGTGCCACTGGCAATGTGGAGAACACTATTTAGGCTAAAACTCTGTGATAGAAGCTGTTTGACCATAGAGTTTTTGCTCAAATACCAGAGTGTACTGTGTTGCCAACAATGCAATGATGTCACTTCCATTGCATGCTGTAAATGATATCACCACGTTGCTGCGACCTTGCTGTGACATTGGCCTCAGCCTCCCACCACTGCTGGTAAGTTCCACCACTGGCCAGTTGATTGGTGGAGGGCAGAGCCCAGGGGCAAGGCATCCCCTATCCCTAGCAAGGGTTCGGCAGCCCTATTTGCAATTGTGTTGGTGCTTTAACAAGTGTTTTTATACTGGAATATATGAGGCCTGCCCTGCTCTGGATAGCTCATGCTACCACAGTCTCATCAGATCTTGGAACCTAAGCAAGGTCAGCCCTGGGTAGTGCTTGGATGGGATACTATCAAGGAAGTCTACGATAGCTGTGTAGAGGCAGTGAATGGCTAACCACCTCTGTTAATTTTGTGTCTTAAAAAACCGACAGGATCACCATAAGTTGGCCATGACTTTCTTCAATGAATTTCCAATTTGACTGATATAAACAGCTATAGAGTTTGGGCAAAAGGCTAGGATTGATTCCTCATGATATAGTTGTATGTCTAAATAAACTAAGCCACCTTTATTAGTTGAGCGACAAAGAGTGTCATTGTTGACTCTAGGGTGATTATAATCCCATATAAAGTGATTCTCTCACGAGAAAGACTGTGGGATAAACTGCTCAAACTAGGAATTGACTTACGCCTCCTATTCCTTCTAAATAATTACACACAGCCACAACAAGTCAAGTTAAGTACTCTCCAAATGGTAGACTGACCAATAAAATTCCATCTAAGAAAGGTGTTAAACAAGGATGTGTCCTTGCCCCCCTTCTTTTTAACCTATTTCTTTCTGATTTGGCACGCTCATTTGAGCTTGTGAACGGTCATCCACCCAAACTAGGAGGCAAATCAGTACCCATCCTTTTATACGCAGATGATACTGCTATTTTCTTTCACTAAAATTGGAGTTCAAAGATATCTAGAAGCCTTTAAAAACTATTGCCACTCAAATCTACTTAAAATCAACTATACCAAGACAAATGTGGTAGTATTTTCAAAAAAATGGGTTCCCTATAATTGGCACATTGGAAATGTCAGAATTCAAACAAGTTAAAAGTTATAAATATCTTGGTGTAACCTACAACTATAATCTCAGTTGAGCAACTCATAGAAGTAGGACTATAAAACTAGCGAGGATCTCTCTAAACCAACTTAGATCCTTCTTCTTTACCAATGGCAATCAGTATGTCCCTGCTGTAATCAGAGTATTTAACTCTAAGGGTGATTTCTCACGAGAGCTGCCTCGCAGCACAGCGCCGTTTGCCTTGACACAAATGTGTCAATTTCACACCCGAAGCTCCGGGGCTGCATTTGACTCCGCTGCATTTGACTCTGCCTGATTTCCTCCGCAGTTTCATGATCCTCAAAAACCAGGATCACGAAACTGCGGAGGAAATCGGGCGAAGCCCCGAGTCAAAATGCAGCCCCAGAGCTTCGGGTGTGAAATCGACACGTTTGTGTCAAGGCAAACGGCGCTGTGCTGCGAGGCAGCTCTCGTGAGAAATCACCCCTGTTTTCATCTGGTTTGGTTAGAAATGATCTAAAAACAAGGGTGGGGATTGTTTCAGAGGTAGCACTTTCAGATGGGCTCTTTGAAACAGAATGCACGGCGCATTTGGATCAGATTTTGCATTTCAGACGGTGCTGTGTTCTCTTCTGCCTTTTTTTGGTTTACGCTCCATTTTGAGCTATATCAATGTATCATTACATCAGAAAGTGCTATAAGGGCAAGAAAATTAAGGTGGTTCATTACAAAACTCTACTAAGAGTTCAGATAAACTGCAGCTCAGAAATGCAACTATACAACAAACCCTGAAGAAAAGTGGTTTTGCAAATTGGTCTTTAAGATGTAAAAAATAAATTGTTTGACAACAGAATTGGTAGCAGTTTAAACATCCAGCCTGTCTGAAATGCAAAAAGGGGGGGAAAGAAAGCTGTTCTCCATCACAGACACAACCTGTCTGAAAATGATCTAAATCCTCTGGAAAGGGGCTTGTCTTTTGTTAGGAAACTCTGCAAAGTACCACACACATTGATGACACTGTACAGGTATTATTATAATAATGATTTTATACAAACACAAATATAGGACTGGAACCCTGTTTGAGCAGCACCTGCTTCTTGTACTTTGGTACAGAGCCTAGTTTTGGGGGCTCTCCCTAAATACTATTAAAATCACATTTAAAATGGTAAAATCAAATATGACTTCTGAAGCCCAGTCTAAATAAGAGAACCTTTAATAAGTGTCTCACAAGGGAGCAGGCGCCCTGAGATACCTTTGCAGTCCTCAAACAATGGAATCAGATACCTAAGAGGAAACTTGTGCAAGCCAGCAGGTCCCCCTGAAGTTTCCACAGAATCTCAGCGTAGCCCCAGACTGAGTTCTTTCCATGAGCTCAGGGACTTAAGGTATCATCTCCTGGCCATGTTAAAGCCTCTGTGTTCTGTCACAAAGCTGGACCAGAGAGCAATGCCAGATCAGAATGTGTGCTAGATGGGCTCATTCTCTCCCCGAACAAACACTGATCACCCACCCAACATATCAAGGAATCAAATTCTTCTAAGTCCCCTCGAAAAATTGCAGTTCCCACCATTCTCTGTCGGAAGGTGTGCCAATAATTCAACTAGGTCCAAGCTAACATCAGACCATTCCTGTACTGGAGGCTAACAATGCAT
>NW_015167561.1:489346-493248 GCF_001447785.1 Gekko japonicus
ATTTCTTCGCTTAATTTATCCGCTTCACTGCCCATCAGTGGTGCCAACGCTTCCGTTAATATACTTCTGAGATCTTCTTTTTCAACTTCTTGAATTCCTTGAAACCGGAGAGTCAAGTTTGATTTTTCCATTTGTAACATCAGTAACTTATTTTCTTGCATTTCTTGCTTCTTTTCCATTTTACTGACCTTCTTCTTGATTTTCTGCATATCTTCTGTTGATACCAGACATTTCTTTGCAATCTCCTCCATTCTCTTGGCTGTATCTGTTAACTGTGTCTGTTGACTACTGAGAACACTTTCCATGCTTACTAAAGTTTGGCTGATTTTCTGCATCTGATCCAGCAGAGGGCGAAACATCTCACTTTCTTGATGATTGACAGTCGTACCGGAGAGGCGGGAACCAGGACCGGAAGTTGCTATTAGCTTCTTCGCTTGCTTTTCCTTCTCCTTGTCCCTTTTGCCCCCCGACATCTTGGCTGTTTGTTTACTTTTTAAAAGTCTGTGCCACACTGCTTGGGAAGCAATCCCTTTTTTTCGCTTTGACAAATTCCTCAAAAAGTAACTTCACTTCTTTAAATTTCACTCCCCTCTTACTCTGCTTACAGTCCCGGTCTGGTCAGTGGGGGGAGGGGCGGTCCACCCTCCTCCCTCCTTTTTTGCACTTTTTTGATAAGGAGGGAGATGCGCTTATATCTTTTCCCGCGCTTTCAATCGACAACTCACAGTTTGCATCCGTTCACTTTCACTTTTAAAGGTTCTTTCGCTTCATCACTCTGTGAAGTTCGGTGGCGTTGCTAGTCCCAGTACGGGGCACTGCCACGGAGGGGCCTTTGGGGCATGGAGCGAGCCTCAATTTCCAACCAAACGGGCCGGTAAAGAGGCACTTCCCTGGTGCACCCTGGTTCGGAGCCTTTAACTAAGGGTCCTTAGGGTCTCCGCTTGTGTGGATCCCCCCCCAACCGCACGTGGGCGAGTCGACTCCGGGAGCGTCCTGAGAGTGTGACTGCCATTCGCGCCGCCAAGACCAGAGGTCTCCCTGTGATCTTAACTCCTTGGACACGATTGAGCATATAATTGTTGTATGCCCCCTGTGTGAGCTGCCTTGCAGAAAATTCCTTCTAACTTGGCTTCATCCTAAAAGTTATTTGAGTAACAAGTTAAAATGTCAACTTCTCTTGAATGATTCAATCCCTGAGATGTTCCCAAGTTTCTTACCGAAGTTCTTAAGGTACAAAATTTTAGATAGTACCATTTTGATTGTGCTCTAAAAAGAAAAATTAATTTGGGGAGGACAAAGGTTTTAACTATGCAAGTTCTATCAACCCATGACAATGGTAGATCATTCCAATTAGTAATAGTGTTGGCTATCATCTTATCCATTTCTTAATAATTGTGTTTAAATAAGTCTTAAAGGTTCAAGGATATTTTTAAACCCAGATATTTCTGGTAAGTTTTAACCTATAGATAAGTATAATCATGAACATAATAAGTATAAAAGTAGCTGCGGTGGCTCAGTGGTTAAGATGCTGAACTGCATGCTGGAAGGTCAGTAGTTCAGCAGTTCGAGACCTGAGTGCCGCATAGCAGAGTGAGCTTCCGTCTCTGGTTCCAGCTCCTGCCAAGCTAGGAGTATGAAAGCAAAAAATTGCAAGTAGATAAATAGGGACCACTTTGGTGGGAAGGTAACAGCATTCCGTGCACCTTGGCATTTAGTCATGCCGGCCCCATGACCACGGAAATGTCTTCAGACAGCAATGGCTCTTTGGCTTGGAAACGGAGATGAGCACCACAGCCCTAGAGTCGGATTCGACTGGCTTTCGAGCAAGGGAAACCTTTACCTTTACCTAAGTATAATCAGTGGATAAATTAGAGATTTGTCTCGATTGGCCTTCAATCCTGAACACTTGCCAAAATCATTCAGAATTAGATTGATAGTGAGTAAAGATTGTTGTGGGTTGGTGATATAAAGAACCAGATCATCCGTGAATAGACTTAATTTGATTTTTGTTTTTTACAGGAATACCCTGGATTAAGGGACTGTCCTAAATGGCCTGAGCTAGGGGCTCAATGGCCAAAGAAAACAATAGGGGAGGTAGGGGGCAGTCCTGTCTAGTATCTTTAGAGATC
The DNA here is from genome assembly GCF_001447785.1 of Gekko japonicus. Taxonomy (NCBI): domain Eukaryota; kingdom Metazoa; phylum Chordata; class Lepidosauria; order Squamata; family Gekkonidae; genus Gekko; species Gekko japonicus. The sequence goes on from NW_015167561.1 coordinate 491,476, forward strand.
AAAAAATTCAATTAATATGTATATGAGCCTTAGGGAATGAATATAATAAATCAATAGTAGTCCTAAATTTAGCTCCAAAATTCGTCGTTTTGATCAATAAGGTTAGATACGGAATTTCCACACTATCAAGGCCTTTTCCAGTTCCAGTGATAGTAGCAGAGAAGACAATTTTTTTGGATTTACTGTATTGTATTAGATTAATAGTTTGTCTAGTATTATCCACTAAATCTCTATTGGGGATGAGTCCTGCTTGATCTCAATCAATATATTCACCTATATTCTTATTCATGCTGGATGCTAGGAGTGAAGTAAAGATTTAAAAATCATTATTCAACAGTGAGAAAAGATGATAAACTTTGGGGTTTGTTAGATCATTATCTTTTTTTCAGGATCACTACAATTTTGGCATAGTTCCAAGAATCGGGCATCTGACCATGTGTTAGGATAGAATTAAACATGTCTGTAAGGGGGCCAACCAGTAAGTCACTAAATTTCTTGTACAATTTCCCCAGGAATCCCTCCCAACCTGGGAATCTTGTATTTTTCAGATTTCGAATGATGTACCAAATTTCTGAGGTTGTTATTGGTTTGTCAAGAAATTCCTTGTGAGTTTCAGAAAGAGCTTTAAGAGTGATCTTGTGTTTTGTGTCCAAAATTCAGTCAGTCATAGAACTGAACAAAAATCCGAGTAATATCTGTTGTTGAAGAGTAAAACTCTTACTATCTCTAATACAGTTTATTTGCCTATAGGCCAATTGTTTGTGTACTTTCATGTAAGTAATTTAAGAAACGTAGGAGACCTGTACCAAAACTTCTGTTTTTTTTTTTAAAAGAAGATTTGGGGGGGGTTGATTAACTTCTAATGCTTTCAATGTTTCCCTTTCCACTACTAATTGTTTATAAATTTTTGAATTAGTCGTACATTTGTGAACTTCTTCTAATTGCAAAATGCATATAAGAAGGTCACGTTAATTGGTTTTTCATCTTTAGATAGAAAGAAGAAAGAGAAATGAACTTCCCTCGGAGAACCACTTTAAGCCCCTAAAAGATTCCATCGTTTATTATGGAATAAATCTAGTGAGGATCCAAAGGAAATTCAGCAGAGCAATCTCTTGATTTTTTTACTTAAGACTTGGGATAAATTTCAAAATCATCTTGCTCCTTATCCTTCTCTCATGTCAAGCTTTTTAGAACAATCTTGGTTTCCCATGGGAAATAGTTGCTTTTACCAGATTTATTGAGATTTTGCAAGATGGCATATTGTTTGATAAACTGAAGCTAGAAAAAAACCCTAAGGTTTCAATTCCATGCTACAAATATCTCCAACTGAAACATTTGATGTTGTTGTTGTTAACCATTCAGTCATGTTCAACTCTTGCAAATCTATGGGCCAGCTCTCTCCACATTTTCCAATCTTGTACTGTTTCTTTGAGTTGTTCAGTGCTCAGGCTGGTGTCGACTTTTATGATATCTAGCCACTGTGTTCTTTGGCAGCCAGGTTTCCAATCCAAGCAAAATAGCTTTTTCTAGTGAGTTCTTCCGCATGATATGGCCAAAATAAGTCAGTTGCAGCTTTGTGATTTGTCCTTTCAATGGCATGTCTGGTTTTATGCACTGCAATACTTGCTTTTTTGTCACTTTTGCTGTCCAAGGAATGTTCAGGCGCATTTTCCAGCACAACAGCTCAGATGAGTCTATTTTCCTCCTGTCTTTCTCCTTTGTGGTCCAACTTTTGCAGCCACAGGTTGCTATGGGAAATAATAATAATAATAA
>NW_015167561.1:493630-493893 GCF_001447785.1 Gekko japonicus
CAGTATTACAGTAGCATAGACTAATCTGCATCTGGTTGCTAGGCTGATGTCCTTGTTCTTCCTTTGATAGATTCCTCAAATATACGAAACAAAATTAAAAGATCTTTTACTGAGTTTGAATAGCTTTTTGTGGGTATTTCAGAAACTTGGTGGGATGAGGAAAATCAGTGGGATACAGTGATTCCCGGTATTATATTATATCGAAAGGATAGGGGGGGAAGGGTTGGAGGTGGGGTGGCTCTGTATGTCAGAGAGGGTATAAA
>NW_015167561.1:494030-494190 GCF_001447785.1 Gekko japonicus
ATGAATGAATTAAAGATAGCAGCTAGACAAAAACACTGTGTCGTAATAGGTGATTTTAACTATCCACACATTGATTGGGTCAATATGTGTTCTAGTCGAGAAAAAGAGATTGAGTTTCTAGACACTCTAAATGACTGTGCTATGGAGCAGATGGTCACAG
>NW_015167561.1:494314-494478 GCF_001447785.1 Gekko japonicus
CACACAACCACTTTTAACTTTAAAAGGGGTAATTTTTCTGATATGAGGGGACATGTGGGGAGGAAACTGAAAGGCTCAAAACCATTGGGGAAGCTTGGAAACTATTTAAAACTACGATTCTAGAAGCTCAAAAAATATATATTCCGCAGGTTAGGAAAGGCACA
>NW_015167561.1:495106-495247 GCF_001447785.1 Gekko japonicus
GAGGTCCTAAAACTGATAGACAACTCAAAAACTGATAAATCACCAGGCCCAGATGGCATACATCCGAGAGTTCTGAAAGAACTCAAATGTGAACTTGTGGATCTCCTGACAAAAATATGTAATCTTTCCATAAAATCTGCC
>NW_015167561.1:495389-495575 GCF_001447785.1 Gekko japonicus
TCTCACAAACCTTTTAATGTTCTTTGAGGGGGTAAACAGACATGTGGACAAGGGGGATCCAATAGATATTGTTTACCTTGACTTCCAGAAAGCTTTTGATAAAGTTCCTCATCAAAGGCTCCTAAGTAAGCTCAAAAATCATGAGCGGTCGGGTTAGAACGGATAAGAGGAAGTACTTCTTCACCC
>NW_015167561.1:495733-495951 GCF_001447785.1 Gekko japonicus
CTCTCAGCCCCACCCACCTCACAGGGTGTCTGTTGTGGGGAGGGGAAGGAAAAGGAGTTTGTAAGCCTCTCTGAGACTCCAAGTGAAGGGCGGGGTATAAATCCAATCTCTTCTTCTTCTTCTTAACACTTGGAATTCACTGCCACAGGAAGTGGTGGCGGCTACAAGCATGGACGGCTTCAAAAGGGAATTAGATAAGCATATGGAGCAGAGGTCCA
>NW_015167561.1:495982-510207 GCF_001447785.1 Gekko japonicus
AGTGGGAGGGCTTCCAATGTCCTGGCCCCACTGGTGGACCTCCTGATGGCATTGGTATTTCTGGCCACTGTGTGATACAGAGTGTTGGACCGGATGGCCCTTTCCTGTAGGGTTACCAATCTTCAGCTGGGACCTGGATATCTCCCGCTGTTACAATTGATCTCCAGATGACAGAGATCAGTTCCCCTGGAGAAAATGGCTGCTTTGGAGGGTAGACCCTATGGCATTATCCCCTGCTGAGTCCTTCCATCCCCCCCCCCAATGCTGCCCTCCACAGGATCCACCCCCCAAATCTCCAGGTATTTCCCTAATCAGAGCTGGCAACTGTACTTTCTCCTCAGTGCCTGTCGCTAGGCAACCAGGTTCTGTCAGTAAAAGGCCCTTTCCACACCTATTTTGGCCTTTGGGAGAAAATTCATTGGGGCTAGTCCTTAGGGTTGGTAACTCCAGGTGGGAAATTCCTGGATATTTGAGGGATGGAGCCTGGAGAGGGTGAGGTTTGAGGAGGGATGGGACTTCATTTAGGTACAATCCCATAGACTCCACCCTCCAACCCAGCCATTCCCTCATGGGGAACCATTGTTGCCAATCTCCAGGTGGGGGCTGGAGATCACTCAGAATTCCAACTGCTCTCGAGGGAGGGGAAGGAGATAGAAAGCTGAAGCCAGGAGGCAGATAATGGTAGGCTGATGGTTGGCTGGGAGGGAGATAGGGTTGCCAACTCCAGGTTGGGAAATTCTTGGAGATTTGAGGGATGGCACCTGGAGAGGGTGAGGTTTCAGGAAGGGGGGGGACCTCAGACAGGTACAATGCCATAGACTCCACCCTCCAAACCAGCCATTCCCTCATGGGGAACCATTGTTGCCAGTCTCCAGGGGAAGGATGGAGAACTTGCAGAATTACCACTGCTCTTCAGATGGCAGAGATCAGTTCCCCTGGAGAAAATGGTGGACTCTGTGCCATTATACCCTGATGAGGTCGCCACAGCAAAATGACGCTGAGGGCCCAAGGCTGGGGCACTTTCCCAGAGCCTCTTTCTAGAGCTCATTGTATGTATTTACACAACGAGCCTTATTCCTAGTCACTGAGTATTGCACCACTGTTGCACTACAGTAACAACTGGCAATTAGGTTTTCCTCTGTGGATAAGACATTTCAGTTGTGAAGGATTTCTATAGCCCCAAGATGGCACAGTCTCTACAAATATGTGGATTCTGCCCAGCTATACCTGTAGATATAAATGTATGCTGCAGGGACAAGAAAAGCAAAGATGATACAGAAAGCTGGCCTTCTTGGTGGTGCCAGCCATGCATCTAGATATTCAGACGCTTCCTGCTTACACCCACTCTCCCAGCAGGATGAAGGAAAGGCTTTCTGTATGCATAGCTGATATTATTCCAGGGAGTCCCAATCCAAAATAAACAACAGGATTCCGGAAATCTATTCAGCATTGATTGAAGAAGGAAATGGGGCTAATGTCAAAGGGGGAATAGCTATGTGGGTTGTGATAAATAATCAAGAAAAAAAAACTTCCTTAAAAAAACATTTATCTCAAAGGATTTATTATGTGTGTACATTGTTTAACAAATCTCCCATCTCTTTATTATTACCATTATCTACTTTTCATAAATAGGTAAATACTAAAATGGAAAGCAATAGTTTATTTTAAAAAATAGAAGCTGTATTGATTACAGTCTTTCTTTTAAAAAACTGGCAAAACAGTGTGCAATTTCAGATAATTACACATAATTCCTACTAATCCTCCACAGACAGCGTGAACTGGCAATTATTAGTATGCTTTCCACTCTCTTGTTTTGCATATGAACCAGATTCTGATGAATGCAAGTCCCTCTGGTAACTGTCCTATTAAGGGATAGGAAATGTTGCTTTCGTTGCAAATGCACAGTAAGATAAAGGAATCTCCACCTAAATTCAGAAGAATGAGGACACTCAGAGGTAAGATACATATGATTTTTTTTTTAGTATGACTACAATACAAATGAAATACAGAGGTTTACGTTATTTTTATTTATTGGTGGTATAATCCAGTGGGACAGACTTACCAGCTGGCAAAAATAAAAATAAATCTTCAAAGACAAATCACTTCCCATCTTCTTTCTTCAGGGCTTCTTTTATTAACCAAAGGAGGTTGTTTGGAAGAGCAAAACAACTCCAATCAGAAAGAGTGAGTGGGATAACACACTACATTAAGGCCAGTCAGGGTTTAAAAGCAGGATATAAGCTTCTGGGCTACACACTGTAAGCACTTGTTAAGGTTGAAACCAGGCTATTCTGGGTCATATTTAGCTGTTATAGAATTATGGTGGACAAAATAAAAGATCTAAAAGTTCAATGAAGTACACTTTTTCTTTAGGAACAACTAAAATTCAGATGGTATGTGAACTTTTGAGTTACAGCAAATTCTGTATCTAGTCTAAATTATATATGTCTGTACATAAATAGGTACACACACAAAAGCTGGAGGCCATTAAAAATCACAGAGGGGTGTGTGTGTGTGTGTGTGTGTGTGTGTGTGTGTGTGTGTGTGAGAGAGAGAGAACTGCAGCTCAAACTATCTCACTCCACCTGTCTCTAAGTTCTTAGGTACTTGAGCAAACTGGTTTTCTTTCCCCTCCTCCCCCACTTTTCAAATGACACTCAGTTTCCCCTAACATTGTGTCCCCCTTGAAGTATTTTCTGTCTTCATCAAGCCACTTGTTAGTCTTCATGTTTTCTTTTTGGTTAATTGACAAAGTCAACTTTTCTACATACCTGGGAGGTTTCCCAAGGTACCCCTTAATTATCTGTGGTTTGCCCACTGGGAGGCCAGGCTTTTTACTATTAAATACATTTCTCAGGGAAAGAAAGAGAAGATTTTTCAGGATGAGACATGTGGTTTGCCACATCTTCACTCTGTTACAGCTTTAAAATAGAAACAAAGGAAAACTTCATAGAAATTAGACTAGCACAAGAGCAAGATAAATAAAAGGCAAACTTTTAATATGTTTGGAGCCATCATGCAAAAGTGGTCTTTATGAAAAGAGAATAAGAAATCATTAAGAAAGCAGACAAAAGGAGATTGAAACTCATTGTTTCTGAATCTGTTTCTCTATGGCATCAAAAGAAAGCGGGTAACAAGCATTCATCAGTAGGGCTGTGCACTCAGATATATCAGGATCCTGAATATATACCCCAAAAATATCTTATTGGTATTTTTCAGATATATTTGGAATTTGATTGATATTTGGAGATCTTGGCAATACTGATATCCCAGTCCCAAATATTTGGGAATATCTGGGGCTGGCATTTTAAAGTTCCAAATTTGGGGGGCTGCTTTTTACAGGTTTCCAGAGCAACAAGAGAGAGGAGGAGAGAGGCAGCTCTCACAGACAAATGGGAGCGCACATTTGGGGGAGCTTGCCAGTTTGTTTCTGCTGGGATTCTCTGGTTTGACATCGGTTCTGTTGGGCTTGTGCTGCCACATTTCCTCTGGGTTCTGCTTGGTTCTGACATTTGTTCATTTGGGCTGGAAATAGTGTCCCTTCCCTTGCATCAGTTGGTCTTGATTGGATTCTTTGGTTTGACACTGGATGTGTTGGGATTATCACATTGACCTGCGGTTCTGCTGGGATTCTCTGGTTTGATGTTGGTTCTGTTAAGCTTGTTGGTTCTGTTTGTATTGGGGGGCTTTTGACCAGCACTTTTTTGCTCTTGTGAAATTGACTATTGTTTGCCCTGGGGAAAACATGGATTTTTTTCCCCCATAGGAAACAGTGGAGGATGGCTAGGGTCACCTTGTTCAGGGGGCCAGTGATGACAGTGGTGCCTCAGTGAGTGTCTCCTCACCTGTATAGCCCTGAATGGTTGTACCAGCATGCTGGTGGGGAAAAGAAAAGCTTGTCCACAGTCACTTCTTGTTCTTCGCACATGTTTGGCTTCGAGGAATCTTGAACAGATATCAGAATCACATGCTTCTTTCAGATATTGATTCCGGTATCCAATCTGCAACTGTTGTGCCTAGCAGTTTGTTAGTTTTATTTTTATTATTAATCCCAAAAGGGACTGTTCTGTTATTTGGTTTATTTGTATGGTTTTGTTTTATCATTGTTTCTTTTGTTATTGTTGGTTCATTTTTAATAATTCTATTCCATTATTATTTCCCATTGGTTTCAATGGAGGACCTCCCCCGCTTCTCTGATCTGTACTTTTGTGGTTTTCCATCTAAATACAAATATATACAGGGATTTTGCAGTACTCCCCTAGGATAGCCACATTGCAGTTTTATCAAGTAGTAAACATGTAAATAAATCCCAAATTAATTGTAATTCCCAAGGAACCACAATAAGTTTAGGAGGTCACATTAAATAGGAAAAGGTTTCTGTATAAGTAGAGGACAAGGACACACCGAGGCAGCACACAATTACAGTGAGTCACACAGTGAAAAATTTTGTACAGATTACCCAATAAAGCAAATGATAATAATAGTAGTAATAATAGGATTAAATAAAGTATTGAGCTCCAAAGAGCAAGAAGTAGCAGGAGGAAGCAAGAAGCAAGGAGCAAATCAAGTAATATTTAAAGCCCTAAAGAATGAGGGGTGGAGGAACAAGCCCCAAATCAAAACAGTAAATTGCTTTAGAAAGATTGAGAGAACCCCACACAGGGAGAACAGAAACTATATTCAAGAGGAAAAATAACTATACTTCAGCATGTGACATCAGCTTATATCTGATTCAAAATCCTATCCTATATCCTTCAGGATTGGAACACCTCACATATGTACATGGTCCCAGCAGCTACAGTTTGCAGTCAATCAAGAAAGCTCAGATGCTTTCTCTCCCTTCTGTCCTAAAGAACACAGCTTTCTATGTACCTTTTAGGGACATACTGCTTGTAAAAATAGCACAGAGAGAGAGAGAGAGTGTGTGCAATAATTAAAGCTACTGAAGAAAATGAAATTATTTTTTTCACTATAGACTTTTTAGATAGGGACATTGTTCCATTTTAACATTATTTTTTATTTTTTTATTTTCTAAAACACTACAGGAAAATAGGAACAGGGGACTATAAACTACAGGAGAAAGTAAAGAAAAACCACTAAAAACCCAAGAGGTGGTGGTCATATAATGGTTACAATACAAAGCTTATAATGAAAATAAAAAAATATTGCTTACATTAAATGTGATCATTAAATCCGCTTATATGTTTCAAATCCAGAACTTCTGGCTTCTTAAAGAACAATACAAAACAGCTCTTATATATTATTAACAAATAAAACAGACTTCAGAAGAAATTAGCATCTCATTTTTTGTCTTTTCTTTCCCTCAAACGATATCCTTGCTTAGGGGCCGCCACCCCAAGTTCCGAGTCCAAGTCCTCTCCAGTAGGTGTTTCATCATCACTTCCCTTGTGATTCTCCTTGTCTTCTTCCTCTGATGGTCCAAGTTGCTGCTGCAAGAACGCACTCGCTTTCATAACAGAGTCAATGTTCTCCCTCTTGTCTTTAAATTTAAACAGCATGAATTCAGGTATAATCCATTTGTAGGGGATGTTATTCTTATGTAAAAACAAAGCCAAGTCTCTGTATTTTTTCCTCTTCTTTCTTATTTCAAAGGGAATGTCTTTCAAAACTCTTATCTCCTTGCTGTCAATTTTAAGGGTAGTTCCATTTGTTGCCTTTAGGATCTGGTCTCTCACTTGTCTTCTGGAGAATCTAACCACCACCTCACTGGGCAGATTATTTTTCTTTATAAATTCTGAATATGATCTATAGATCACATCCATTTTGCTTTGAAGAACATCTGCTTTTAAATCTGCAATCGGTCCACCACCATTATATTCTCCCCTTTAGGAACTCCTTGAAATCTCAGAATAAAGCTTGCCTTTTCCATTTGCAGCTGTAGAAGCTGGACTTCATCCGAGTTTCTCTTCTTTTCCATCTCCTGCATTTGTTTTTTAAGCTTTTTAGTGTTGGCATCCATTTCTTTAAGGTTCTCAGCTGTTTGCTATGTTTTTTTAATGTTCTCACTTAATTGCTGTTGCTGTGCTGCAAAATTATCGTTGAGCGTCTTCATTTGCTCCAGCAGGGGTCACAAGGCATCTGTTAGCATCTTAGAGAAGTCTATGGTTACATCTGGTCGCGTGACCGCACTCGTTGGGCTGGCACTTCCTGAAGAAGGCTTAGGTTTTGGATGCTTATCTTTCTCCATCTTTTTCAGTGACATCTTTGAGGATGTTTACGTTCAAAGTAAATTGCCAAAAGTCTCTCAAGTCTGCAAACCACCTAAAAGTCTCTTGTAAGTTCTTTAATATAGTCTCTTATTGCTTTTCATTCCACCCCCCTTCTGTTTCAAGTCCATTTTTATTTTGATGGGGCTGTTCCCGCCCCCCCTCGCTTGCTTTAAAGGGGACTTTCAGCTGGTTCTCTGGTGTTTGCTTCAACCAAACTCACTTTTAATGTAGATCAAGTAGATCACACCATTTATCGTTTAAAATGCTCGAACTCCACACATTTGTCCCAGTGTGTCTCTGAGTTCAGTACTGGAACATCTAATTGACCACAGATACACGCCCTTTTCAACCATTATGGTTTTGATGCTGCTACCTTGTGTACCAGGAAACCGCACTATGCACAATACTCTTGGTACATGCAGTCACTGTTTTGGTACACGTAGGCATGGCTGAGTATGCATACGAAGGGTGGCAAGCACCAGTGCTGCACATCCTCCTGATTTCATAGTGGTTTGTGCTATATACCAACCTGTAGGGTTACAGCATGGCTTTGTCAAATGTTTCTTGTAATGTAACATGCAATCGTAAAAGCAACAGGATACCAATGATAGCACTTAGTGCTGTCGAGAGTGTTATTTGTAATTGAACAACTGTTACAGCAGCAAATTTTAAATCTCAGGTTTGTCATTTCTTCCCTGGCAGAAAAGGAATTGCCTCTCTGTGTGTGCATGAAGTGTCCAATCATGGGAAAATATTAACATGAAAAATCAAATTGAACATCCAAACACAGATCATATTTCTCTTCTCGCGCCTTAATACCACACTCAAGAAAATGGCACAACTGGGATGTGCTAGTGAAATGTAAAAAGCATTCTATGTTTGATGGAACGAGGGAAATCTCTGGAAACAGATTACTTTTATGAGCTCCAGTAACACTTTAAGCAAAGGAGAAGGTGACAGAGAATGAACAGAGGTAGGGAATGTATAAATGGCATCTCAGTGGAGAAGCTAGCAAAATTCATTGGCAAGACAAGGTGCAATCCATAACCATTAGAGTCAATAGACTGGTTCAGTGGGATGTGGATTCTGTACAAGATGAACCCCCCCCGGGGGGGGTGGGAATTACCCTATTGATAAAATGCAGGATTTTACAGAGCATGTACAGACTCAGTAGTCAGCAACACAAACAATATTTGTGGATTTTTAAAATAACATTTATATGATCTTGACTGTAATGTCTGCACAAATGGTTTTGCTCTGTGAATTATTTTGGTTTTATCCTGAGCACTGAGAAACCATGAAATAAACTCACATTAATCTAGAATAATCTTAAAATCTGTTTTTCATTTTAACCCTCACAGCCAGTTGGCATTCAAATTCTGGTAAAGTAGGCAAAGCTGATCAGTTCTGCTTTCCCCTTCCCCAGATCCCATTGCCTGGAAAACTAGGCACAGAAATATGTCAGGTGCCGGAAGGCTCCTAGGACTAATGCAAGATGGGTTTGCATGAACCATATTTCTTCTGTAACTCTTTCTACCTCCAGATAGGTTATGTGCACCTATTGTTACATGTCACTACTGCCATAGCGTGGTGCAGTAGTTAGAGTTCCAGACTAGAATCTGAGAGATCCAGTTTAAAATCCTCACTCGTCCATGAAAACTTGCTGAGTTACCTTGGGCCAGCCACACACTCTCAGCCTCTCCTGCCTCACAGGGTTGTTGTGAGAGAGAATGATATAAACCACTTAGGTCCTTCACCTTCCTCACGGGGTTGTTGTGAGAGACAATGATGTCAGCCGCTAAGCTTTCCACTGGGAACAAAGGCAAGGTATACATGGAATAAATAAATAAATAAAATGTATTAGAAGTATGTGGCTCTGCTGGAGTATATTTCTTACAAAATGTCTCAAGTTTTAGATTTACATAGAAAGCCATTGAACATATTGCCCCTAGTAGCAGCACCCCAGAGGCCTACAGCGTATTCAAAGCTCATTTGGGGGTGTACCATCATTGGGAATGTCTTTTGCAAATGGGGCTGTTTGAACTCTGCCCAATCTCCCAGCAGCAGCGTCAGCTCAGGAGAGCACAGTCAGTACTGTGGCTTGGACTTCTGACCATTTGTCTCATTCGTTGCATTTACATTACATTAAAGTTCATCCCCAAAGAGGAAAATGAGCAGCATTTCCGTTCAAAACATCATGAAATTGCCCACAGCTAACAAACAGCAAGATTTACTCAAAAGCCCATAAGATCCTGCATGTAGGGCACTGGGCGATCTTCCTATGTCTTTACTGTGAGGGAAAGAATAAGGTAATCTACCCCCATCTAGTGGTTGTTGCAACCAGTAACGGGAACAGAGAACAGCAGCATCAGAGTATGCAGTGATTACGCCATGAAAAGCAGCAATTTTCCTATTAGAATTAAATAATTAATGCTATTAACAACAGCTGCCTAGATTAAGTAATTGAAGTGCATGGGTTTGTTGATCGCAGTAATTTTAAGGGCAGCTCTAAATGGTTTGACTGAACTTTATGGAGCATTTTATATGTTGCTTGAGCTTTGTGGAACTCATTGACTGAAAAACTACCTGTGTCCTCTGGGAGAATTAGCACAGTTCTAGAGTCAGCAAACTTCCATAAATATTTTATACAAGTTGCTCCATGCAAATAAGGGAAGGCAAAATTGTTCTGTGAGAGTACAATATTTATGGGGAACAGCAATGAGTTCTGAATTTCCCATAGTTAACTTGCAGTGAGCAATGTTTCCCTGAATTTTCTCAACTTTGATGATGGATAGTGTTTTGTTTGTTTGTTTTTTCAGGTTTTGCAAATGTCGCTTCTAACGTTTAAGATTGTACAAATTCCAGTCGTTTCAATGGGATTTGCACAGGAGGGCTTCTTAATGGATCCACCTTTCAGATTGTCCAAGTGAAACTGTAAGACAGAAGATTCTCATTTAGTTTGCAAAAATCTGTGGCCTTGTTGGTGGTGAGCCTGTTTAAGTTTGCTGGTTGGCCAAGGTTTTCCCCAGTGCCTTCTTCATTGTATCCAATCAACCAGAAAGGAGTGAAAATGTAGGGAACACCAGGGAGAGCTCCTGAGAAAGCCACAGCATTTACAGAGCTAATTATGCATCTCTTTTAGACCAGATGAGCTGTGGTTCAATCTGAAATGGATCTCGGAGGATGTGCAACACTAGGGGTACAACTCTCATTACAAAGTTTCATACCATCACTATTTGTTATACATAGGGTTGCCAACCTCCTGGGGGGGTGGAGATCTCCAGGAAATGCAACTGATGCCCAGACTGCATAGATTGCTTGTTTATTATTTATTTATCTGAAACATTTATTCATAGAATCACAGAGTTGGAAGGGGCTATACAGGCCATCTAGTCCAACTCCCTGCTCAATGCAGGATCAGCCTAGAGCATCCCTGACAAGTGTTTGTCCAGCTGCTGCTTAAAGACTGCCAGTTAGGGGGAGCTCACCACCTCCCTAGGCAGCTGATTCCACTGTTGCATGACTCTGACTGTAAAAAATATTATCCTAATATCCAGCTGGTACCTTCCCGCCCTTCATTTAAACCCATTCTTGTGAGTCCTATCCTCTGCTGCCAAATGGAACAGCTCCCTGACCTCCTCTAAGTGACAGCCTTTCAAATACTTAAAGAGAGCAATCATGTCCCCCCTCAACCTCCTCTTCTCCAGACCAAACATTCCCAAGTCCCTCAGCCTTTCCTGGCTTGGTCTCCAGGCCCTGATCATCCCCATTGCTCTTCTCTGCACCTGCTCCATTCTGTCCACATCCTTTTTGAAGTGAGGCCTCCAGAACTGCACACAATGCTCCAAGTGTGGCCTGACCAATGCAGTGTACAGCGGGACTATCACATCTTGCAATTTGGATGTTATGCATCTGCTGATACACCCCAAGATTGTGTTAGCCTTTTTTGTTGCCACATCACACTGGCTGCTCATATTTAGCTTATGGTCCACCCGTACCCCAAGATCTTGTTCACACACACTGCCACTCAGAAGTGTATCCCCCATCCAGTATGTGTGTTCCTCATTTTTGTTACCCAGATGTAGAACTCAGCACTTATCCTTGTTAAATTGTATCTTGTTCACATCTGCCCACTTTTCCAGTGTGTTTGCTGTCGGAAATGTAGGCTCTGCATCCATTATATGGCATTATACCCTACAGAGTTCCCTCCCCTCCCCACCTTCCCAGACTCCACCCTCAAATCTCCAGGGATTTCTGAATCTGGAATTGACAACCCTACTTATAGATCTCATTACAATCTCTAAAAACAGACATTAATAACTTTTCTCATTCAGGAATTCCAAAAGACATTCATTATCATACTATATCTGTGGAGAGTACTTGAACATGTTGTGCAATGACTATATGTATGTAGCTTATGATTTTCCATTCCCATTTTCAGATCCCTGTGGTTGTCCCAATGTTGATCGATGGCGTCCTCCCCCCATTTCACCCGCTGCTCCACTGAGCAAAGGCAGGGGACGGGGAATGGTTAACCCACTCTCCCTGCACCATCTGTCCAATACAATTTCTCCTTCCCAGAACTGCTATTTGTTCCATGTGGTGTATCTTGCAAACAGCAGCTGTGGAAAGGAGGAAGATCTATTACTACATCTACTTTGGCCTAGTTTGTCTCTTAAGCTTGTTCCAATGTTATCGTCCAGTAGAAGTAGCAGTGGAGAAATCAGTGACAAGGCAATTTTATTTCTAAAATGTGTTTTAAATTTTGTTTCAGATAAGTTTGTAATGAAGAGTCTGTTTCCTGCTCTTTGAGTGGGAATATTTTACCCATCCCATTTTTGAATGAAGCATGAGGCTTCTATGGGCCCATGGCTGTGGCATTATCTGTATGCAGCACTGCCAGTCAGATGACTCATGGGCACTGCTTCTTTACTTAAGGCATTTGCTACATGCCTGTGAGATAATGTGGAATTCATTGGTTGACTTAGGAGGGGGGGGGGGGGGGGGGAGAGAATCCCTTCAGAATGCCTGCTCTACATTATTCCTGAGTTCTGGAGTTAAACATAATTAGGCCTTGTTCATATGACTGGTTTGGCCATATCTAGGGATAGCAGAAATAGTCTGGGTGGCTAAACCATAAATAGGACTCTTTGACAAGCAAGCCGAGACATCTCGAGAATCAGGATGGTCTGTTCCCAAGACAGCTCATTGTTCTCTTACGCAGCCACTTTGGGTTGAAGTGCAGATGCCATTTGTGATGAGTAGCATCTGCTAAGATCTCAGTTGTTTGAGTGGCATGTATTGGGAGGAAGATAAAGATTAACACCTGGCCAGTACAGTCAAGGATAAACAATGTCTGTGTTCATGCTGGCCAAGTCTGGAAGCCAATTGGATTTGCCAGTGAGGCATGTAGTTTCTAGAGGCAGTCTATTAGTAGCACCCTGCACTTTAGTTGCAAGTACAGTGTGAAACCTATACCGACCAGAATGCTCATCTGCATTACAAATGGCCTACACTATATACACTCCTCAGGACCAATGATTAGACATTTACTAACACAAGAAAAGCTCAAAGGGATTTTTAACTTTTCATATGAAAATAGTCTTGTTCTCTGCAAGAGTGTTTTCACATGTGCAACCAGAATAGCACTTGTGCAGTTGGTGTTTTGTACCTCTCATTTTAGGAACTGAATACCGGAAATGACAGGTTGGGGTGTTTTGTTTAAGTGAACCAACATCATACCAAGATTATCAGTTACACGAGGACCAGTATTCCCTTTAAGCTGAGTTAGTGTGACCTAGCTCACAGTTTTTTAGCCTCCGGCTCACACATTTTTGCCTTAGCTCAGGAAGGATGGCTCCAGAGTGAACTAATTTATGCAGTAGCCAAATTGCTGGCTCACAACTTTAATGCCAGTTGCTCACAAAGTAGAAATTTTGCTCACAAGACTCCACAGCTTAGAGGTAGCATTGACGAGGACCCTGATTATTTTTTGTTGTGTGTCTGTGATTATATTCCTGTGCTTGCATTTTTTTTAAAAAAATCACAGACCGAAAAGCTACCATCCTTGTATATCAGAATGCAAGTCAAAGGCCCACTTCTAGCAAAGTTTCCTGGCATTCAGGCATCTATTTCTCTCCCCTGAATTCTCTAACATTACAGTGATGAGGATTTTCAGACATTTTCTGCAATTGCCCCAGATGTGGTTTTACAATGTGAGCATCCTTAGCCATACAAATCCCTAGATGTGGTTTTAAAATGTGGCTGGGGAAACAGAGCATCTGGCTTTCCAATCTGGGTGGTGTGACAGCAACAAGGTCCCTGCTACCCTGGTGATGAGCACAGTTTAAATACACAAAGAGACACTGAGATCCTTGTCTGATTATTTGCTGTCTGTAAGGCAGATTACTCGTCCAGCAAAAAAGCAAAGACTACTATCCATCAAGGATCTTTTTGCCCTAAATGTGTCAAGCATTTCTGCTTTGTTGTTGGTTTGCTTTTCCCCCATGAGCCTGGCCTACTTTTTCATCTACTTCTTTGTATAACTTATTAAGTTTTAGCTCTTGGCAATGACCACTGCTAGATAAACTCCCTGAAATTTTCTATTATTTGAGCACTCCACCAAATCCACTTGTAGTAAATACAAATAAGATATTTGACAGTTCTGTTTTTAAATTGAAGTATTACTGCTGATGTTTTGGAGAAAGTTATATACAGAAACATCAAAGCACTTTAGTTTTTTCCTGCAACCTCAATAACCTTTTCAAAGTATTTATATGCATTTTGACAAATGGAAATGTAGGTAGAGGAATATATATTGCTTTTGGCCTACATTCTGGGAAAGGAATGCGCCAATGTAAGGAGAGTCATTAGCATTTTTGTTTCTCTACGGTAAGGGAGGCGCAAGGTTTTTTGTTAACTGTTACAGAGCTGTTGAGCCGATACCACTTAGAGTTCTCACTGATGAGCAATCCTTTGACGTGTCCCTGTCCAGCCCAAGAGGGAACAAGCTTCAGTGTGATGGACCTCTGCTCAAGCAATGACTGTACATGCAAAACATCATGCAGTTTCTGTGACTGAACAAGTTTGGATCCCAGCTTTGGACTGGAAATGAAATGTCAGCATTGGCTGAACAAATGGTCAACGTAGGGCTGACGTTTTGAGTCTTGCTACCCTTGGCAACCTAGCAGTTTGAAAGCAAGAAATTGCAAGTAGATAAATAGGTACCACTTCAGTGGGAAGGTAACAGCGTTCCGTGCGCCTTGGTGTTTAGTCATGCCGGCCACATGATCACAGAAACGTCTTCGGACAGCACTGGCTCTTCGGCTTTGAAACAGAGATGAGCACCGCAACCCTAGAGTCGGATTCGACTGGCTTTCGAGCAAGGGAACCATTACCTTTAACTTACCCTTGGCAAATGAAATGTTGCTATTGTGTCATCGGAACAGCACACAAAAAAAGAGAAGACTGTCCTATTTATTTAGTTAGTTAGTTATTATTGGCATTTATATCCTGCCCATCTCGTGGGTAGGCTCAGGGTGGGTAACATCATTGAAATAAATGCAATTTCAGTTTAATACATTAAACATTAAAACACAATAAAACATTATAACAATTACCTAGGAACTATTTATTTGCAAAAAAACACACGAGCAAAACCCAAAAATAAAAACAAAACACAAAACTTCTATCTGGAAGATCTAGAAGAAAACTTAAATCATACAAACGTCAAAATTATGTTGTATTTCCACTTAGTCTCTCTTGAGTACAGCTCCTCTTGTTGCTTTTATTTGAAAACTGTGGTCTGGCTGAAATGGAAAGCTGCCTGTCTCTTGCTGACTTTCACTGTCCTGCACAACTACTGAAATGCTGCCATGTGCTGGGCAGAGAAAGATATGATGGGGAGAGAGATGAGGTGAGACAAGGATGGTTATGCCATCTTTTGTGGTCCTCCTCTCAGTAAAGGAGACCACTATATTCTTGCTGATCACCCAA
>NW_015167561.1:510263-557975 GCF_001447785.1 Gekko japonicus
TGGGTGAGTAAAGAGGGATGGATAGCTCTCTCCCAGCTAATCCCCCAACCCAGGTTTTCTCCCATCTAGGTAGGCAAGGAGTTGTACCTCCTGCTGGAGACTTGGCATAGAATAGGTATTCCGTTGGTGCACTGCCCATCTTAGCACCCAACAGTTTCCCTGCATGAACTGATGGAGCTGATCTTGGACTTGGCAATGAGGATCCTGATGTCTGCTGTTCAAAGAGATTTCAGCATTAATACTGAGAAGAGTGGCTTAGGACTTCATGTCTGTCATGACAACTATGGATCTGTGCCCAAACATTTATGCATAAAGCAGGGTATGTGCTTAATTTGTTGTGTCTTCAGGGAACAAAATGCATGGATGGGTAATAGAAGATTTTTTTCACCCTGTTCTTATCATAAACCTGCCATTGCCTAACAACTCTTGAATTCTCATTCTCTGCAGAGATAGGGGGCAGTTAACATGGTCTAAGAAGAAGAGAAGATATTGGATTTATACCCCGCCCCTCACTCGGAGTCCCACAGTAGCTTACAATCTCCTTCCCTTCCTCTCCCCACAACAGACACCCTGCAAGGTAGGTGGGACTGAGAGAGCTCTGAGAGAACAGTTCTTAAAAGAACAGCTCTGAAAGAACTGTGGCTTACCCAGGGTCACTCAGCAGCTGCATGTGGATGAGTGGGGAATCAAACCTGGTTCTCCCAGATTAGAGTCTGCGCTCCTAACCACTACACCAAACTGGCTCTCAGCAAGGAGGCTGATGGGTTCAGAAAGTTTCCAGGCAGTTTGCTTGGATATTTCCCAGTCAACAAGGTTTCATTCCTTTTGTATCCCTGGTCAACCGGTTGAATGCAGGGATGAGTCAGGCAACTGACATAATTGCTCCACAGCAGTCTGTCCTCTCCTGGAGAGCCTGGAAAGCCTTTTGGTTTACTGAGGAACTTGGGCTAATGAAATGGCTGGGTGAACAGCGACAGCACAAAGGGAGGAAAACTTGAATGATACCAAACATGGATGAGAGTACACTATCATGCTTCATAGAAAAGAGCAAGAGTCCAGTAGCATCTTAAAGACTAACAAGATTTGTGGGAGGGTATGAGTTTTCGTGAGTCAATGCTCACTTCAGATACCAGGCCTAGTTTGTGTGGCTATGAGCTCAATTTTCTCACACAAAAAAGTGTTCACTTTAGCCAACTCATAGTACATTTTCCCTTTCTCTTTCTGTTCTAAATGTAAACCTGCTCTTCCTCCTGTCACACCCATAAGTGTGGCCTGCCCTCTCCCTTCAGCCGAGAGTGGTCACCTTCTGCAAACTTCTGGGTAAAAACAGTCATCAAGGGACCATCTCCTAACAACTATTTGGGTTACCAGATGACCAATGGCATGATCAGTATCACTTTGAGTGGTACCAGTATTATGAAGACAGGTTCCAGCCCACAAAGGCTTATGCCAATTTTTTTTTAATGGATTATTCCATACAATACGATTTTACAAAGACACTGAGAGCTGACTGGTGTAGCTGCCATTTACTCAAGACTGGGTTCCAGGGATCCTTTCGTAGAAAAAGAGCTAGGGGAACTCATTAGCATAACTCATTAGCATATGCCACACCCCCTGACATCACCGGAAGTGTGTCATAAGGCCACACCCCCTGACATCACCAGAAGTGTGTCATAAGGCCACACACCCCACCCCCAACGGTCCCGGCCGCCGCCGCCGGCCTTGCAGCTCCACTGCCGAGCCCCATGAGGGGCCCAGCGGTGAACCTGCAAGGCCGGCGGGAGTGCAAGGAAGCCCCGCAAAGGCCCTCCCTGGCCCCAGGCAGGCAGGGGTGCAGAGAGGCAGGGAGAAAGCAACTTACCCTCCTTCTCCTGCCTCCTCCTGGCTGAATGAGGGCTGGAAGTGGGGCGGCCGGAAGCAGGGGGGGTTCGTCATGTGCCCCGCCCCCCATACCTCACCCGGGGGAACTGCGATCCCCCACGTTCCCCCCCGAAATGACCTCTGCTGGGTTTTACACTGCACTTGTAACATCTGTAAAGAGAACATATCTAAAGTTGGAGAAACAGTGAAACTCCTTCCCATCACAAAGTCTGTGGGCTGGCAATTTTGGATTGAAACAAACCTCCAACCTTGGTGTTGGCTTGATTCATACAGTTCCACTTGACAGACATTACCAGAGCAGCATGGAATTTAACTACAGGGAAATAGCAAACATGCAGCTCTGAACAATATAAATCATCCCCAACCCAGTTTCTCTCCAGGAACTATTCAGGGAACAGGATATCACCATTAGCCTTTCATGTAAATATATCCTAAATTATGTCTTAGTAACATGGCCTTTAAACCACACTGAAAATCCCTCTTGCTTTGGAATCCAAGGCACCTGCAATTCCCAGCTTTTCTGTGCTTTTCAATAAAAAAACTAAATGGCAGCAGTTTTGTGCTGTGGAAATTGCCCAGTGAGAAATAGACTGAAATCATCAAAGGTCAAATAGTCTGCCAAACAGGTTATAGTTTTGTGCCTTTTTTTTTTCTCAAGACAAATCCTACACCAAAAGGATTGGAAAGGGCAAGAAGAAAAGTGAAGAAGTAAAGGCAGAAATTCATTAGGAACCTGTCTTTGGGGATAAGGAATGAGAAAGAGAAAATAGGTAGCAAGTAAAACAGCATATTTGTTGCTCTCCTGTGCTTCTCCAAAGCATGAAGACCTATACAAGGAAGAAATGAAGTGGTAGGAAAAAACACATCATGCCTTTTCATAGCTGTGAACTGGAAATAAAATAGAAGTAGAAATGAGAAGCAGAAATACAGCTGAGGTAGAAATACAACTGACCTGCTTTCATTTATTGCCTAAGGAAAAATGAAATGAAAAATCCCATTTGGGATTATAATTGTTATAATGAGCATTAAAAGGACAGTGCTCATTCATTAATACTTGTTTTTCTGGCACCCAGCTGCCTGGTTTAATGAGATGAGGAAAGAGTCAGAAGATAATGAAGCTGACAGGGAAGCTTCCCAGTTACTACCGTCAAATAGATATTGTAATAGAAGAGTTAGAATCATAGAGTTGGGAGGGACCTCCAGGGTCACCTAGTCCAACCCCTTCCACAATACAGGAAATGCAGGAAATCTACAAATACCTTCCCCTCCACACCGGCAGTGACTGCTGTTCCATGCCCAGAAGATGACAAAAAAAGTTTTAAAATGTTTTAAAATTTAATACCTTGTGGTGTCATATTCCTTCCTCAGGTTTTCAATTAGACAGCACAATCTGGGGTAGGGGGAAGCACTCAGGGAGCCAACCAACCAATATGCTGGCATATCTCAGCAATATACTGGTGCACCACCACACTGCTGCTGTGGTATGGCTGGTCACTGGCATGGCAAAGCCACAAACCCTAAGCGTGACAGCCACTATAGGGGTGGGGGTGGAAGGGGAAGCCCAGGAGCATGGCTGGAGTTATTTGGCTCCTCAAGCTGCTCCAGCCTGGGAACCAACCTAAAGTTATGGCATTAAAACCTCAGCACAGCTCATGCTGGGACTCATGTCATCAGCCTTTAGGGTGCCACTGGGCATCTGTTTCATTTAGCTTCAAAATATAACACGGTCCAATAGCACCTTAAAGGCTGATGACATGTAGTTGACTATGAGCTTTCCTGTGTTACAGCTCACCTCTTCAAGCAGAGGGACCAGCCACCCCCTTCTCACTCCCCCACTCTGCTGGCTGCCTTGTGGTTGAGGAGGAGTATCTGCTCTAGCAAGGGGGGCGGAGGTCTCTGGGTCTCACACTCCCCCCACAGCATTGTTAGTGTCTGATAAGCCATGCCGTTTGGTGGTGGTGGGAGTGTAGGGAGATCAGGGTGGATGGGGCACAAGGTTGCAGCACAGAGGGATTGTGTGTGTGTGTCGTCTAAAAGTATGGCTGTATGGGGCAGCCCATGGGATGGGCCATATGGTTCCCCCTTTGGGGGTGAAATGTCAGCTCCAAAACATTTGCCTGCCTCTGGCCATTCTCTGTGTGGGTATTGAACCAGACACCCTATTCCAGTGCCTTTCCACTGAGCCATGCCTGTCTGTGAAATGTTGTCTGCCCAGTCCCACATGGCTGTTCGTGATGTCAGGACTGTGGTAGAGTACTTTATGTCTTTTTGGCCCAAGGTTTGGTGGGATCTGAGGGGCTGAGCCCAGTCTCTGCCTTTTCCCCTCTTCCCTTCTTTTTTGAGAAAAGGGTGCGTGTGGCTCGGAGCAGTGATGCTTGCATGTGGGCAGCACTTTTGCTGCTAGTCAGACTCTTGCGAAGGGGATGAGTGGGTGTGGGTGTCCTGTATACTGCATGGGAGCCCTTCCCTTGTGAGCTATGGGGGTACACTTGAGACACATGCCTCTGTAGAGGTTGTGCTGTTGCTGGGTGTTTTCTCCCTGTCCTCTAGTACTGGGGGTGGGTGGCAAATGGGGTTCAATGTGGCCAAGTGCAAAGTGAATCACATTGGAGCCAAAAATCCTAACTATAAATACACGTTGATGGGGTCTGAACTGGCAGAGACTGATCAAGAGAGAGATCTTGGAGTTGTAGTAGATAACTCAATGAAAATGTTGAGACAGTGTATAACTGTAATAAAAAAGGCCAGCACTATGCTGGGGATTATTAGGAAGAGAATTTAAAACAAATCAGCCAGAATCATAATGCCCCTGTATAAATCGATGGTACGTCCTCATTTGGAGTACTGTGTACAGTTCTGGTCACCACACCTTAAAAAGAATATTATAGCATTGGAAAAAGTGCAGAAAAGGGCAACTAGAATGATAAAAGGGTTGGAACACTTTCCCTATGAAGAAAGGTTAAAACGCTTGGGGCTCTTTAGCTTGGAGAAACGACGGCTGAGGGGTGACATGATTGAGGTTTATAAGATTATGCATGGAATAGAGCAGGTTGAGAAAGAAGTACTTTTCTCCCTTTATCACAATACAAGAACTCGTGGGCACTCAACGAAATTGCTGAGAAGTCGGGTTAGAATGGATAAAAGGAAGTACTTCTTCACCCAAAGAGTAATTAACACATGGAATTCACTGCCAAAGGAGGTGGCTGCGGCTACAAGCATGGACAGCTTCAAGAGGGAACTGGATAAACATATGGAGCAGAGGTCCATCAGTGGCTATTAGTCACAAGGTATAGGCTGGGGCAGGTGATGCACTGTATTCTTGGTGCTTGGGGGGGGCAACAGTGGGAGGGCTTCTAGTGTCCTGGCCCCACTGCTTGACCTCTTGATGGGACCTGGTATTTTTGGCCACTGTATGACAGAGTGTTGGACTAGATGGGCCACTGGCCTGATCCAGCATTGGCTTCTCTTATGTTCTTATATCAAGGGGCAGTAGCTGCACCTGGTTGTGTTACTCAGAGGAATGTCATTTGACACTGCTGCCTGATTGGTGGGTGTTTCTGGGGTTGAATTCTGTACTGGATCAACCCAAAACTTCAGGACGCCACTCAAAACTTATTAAAAACTGCCCAGTTTACACATAGAGTGTTCATCTTTTTCCCTCCTAAGGATAGATAGCAGCTTCATGGGACGGTTTATACTGGGGAAATGGCATGGGGAGATGGAACCCTTCTGGCAGAGTTGCAGCCTTGATGGTATTCCCCCACCCACTTAATTTCTTTGAGAA
Organism: Gekko japonicus; assembly: GCF_001447785.1. Taxonomy (NCBI): domain Eukaryota; kingdom Metazoa; phylum Chordata; class Lepidosauria; order Squamata; family Gekkonidae; genus Gekko; species Gekko japonicus. The sequence continues at coordinate 515,929 of NW_015167561.1, forward strand.
GGAGGAGGAGGAGATTGGATTTACCTGAAGGAGTCTGAGAGCGGCTTACAATCTCCTTTCCCTTCCCTCCCTCCAACAAACACCCTGTGGTAGAGCTCTTTAAAGGACTGCTTGTGAGCCAACAGCTCTGAGAGAACTTGTAACTGACCCAAGGTCACCCCAGCATGTGGAGGAGTGGGGAATCAAACCCAGTTCTCCCAGATTAGAGTCCGTACTCCTAACCACTACACCAAACTGGCTCTCAAAAGCAGGGGGGAATCTGACCATGACTCTTCTTATGTCTAGTGCTAAGACCCAAGACATCCATAATGATGGGGAAGGGGAGTGAAGGATGCCCTGTCTCGGATGCCACAGAAGAGGGCAGGCTGAGAAGTGACTCTGTAGGGTAGCAGTCATCTTCTACTCCCATCCTCCTCAGGGGAGCTGGACTTTCATTAGGCTTATGAGTCTCTTTCCCCTTAGCATTCATTCCTTTCTCTTCAGCTACAGATCCATCTTCCATTTTATTTCTTTACCTTTCTCCACCTTTGTTAGTTATAGACATTATTACAACTATCACAAATCTGAAATATAGCACAGATTGACATTGATGATTCATGTTGCCCAGCATCACAGACTTGGAAGAGTTTGTACTGGAAAATTGTGAATATTCAAAAATAGCACCCTGAGTTGCAACCATTTGTTTGTTCCTGAAACTTCAAACAGACTTAGCAGTGTGGGGTGTTTTGAACATTAGCAGGTGTGAATAATTAAAAACACATCACACATTGATGTGCCTTTGATTATAGGAATGCTCTCATTGCTACAAGTGATTCTAATCAACAGTGGTGATGGGACCTTTATAAACAGCATGCAGCTAGTTTATATAACCTTTGTACAAATTGGGCTTTCCCCCCCCTCCGCACGTCTGTTGCTCAGTTATAATAAACCTGCACATTACAAATCTTTTGTATATACTTGCAAAATAATGACTGGTTACCTCTCAGATGACAGCTTGGCACCATTTCTTAGGTCAAAGGAAGGAACCTGATGTGCATATGTACCAGAATAGCAAAATTATAACTAATAAAGCACAGAGCTTGAGGCATTGCTTCAGATGTTACTTTGGAATCTAGTTTGCATTTTCCTCTCTCCATTGAAGTAGAACAGGGATCTAGCTGGTGTTCATACTTGTGATATAAAATGAAGTTCATATGAACTTTCTTTCTGATACCCCAGTCTTCAAAAGAGAAATCTCATTGCATTATGCTTTACAGTTTTTTATTCAGAAAATTTGTACGCTGCCTCTCCAAACCTGCTAGTGACAACTCACAACAATAAAAACAAAAATAAAACAGTCTTCATGCCATAAAACAGCTAAAAAGATAGAACTCCTTATCTGAACAGATTTGATAGTCCCCTAATGGGTGTGGGGACAAACCTGGTGTTTGGACTTATAACAGAGTATCATCCTAAATATTCAGACCAAGTTTTATTCAGGGCTCAAACTGGTATTCAAAACAGAATTATGCTCTAAATATGGCCCCGGTCACACGGCAAAGTTGCCGCGGGAGAGGCACGGAAGGTGGGCGGATTATCCGGGTGCGATCACACCCCAACATCTGGGAAGTGGAGCGCATCCGCGGCTTACTGCCAACAATGCACATTTAAAAACTAGTACCTCCAAGGTACTAGTAAACATTTGCCACGGGCTGCCTCCAGACGCACGTGGTGTGATCGCACTGGCGCGCGGCATTCCCCTCCGGTCCCTCGTTTACCCGCTGGCGCCGAGGGAAGGATCCATGCTGTGCCGCCGGTGTGTCTGATCACGTAATGGTGGATCAAACTGCGCCGGGGCAATTAACCACACCTCCCCCCCGCAATAGAAGGCCCATGTGCTCGGGGCCTATGTTTACCAAATTTCATTCCAGTATATTCTATGGAACTGCCATGTTAAAAAGACACATAGGAAGAAATAGAATGCCAAATGGGTTAATTAAACAAAAGACATTAATTTACTCCACCAGTCATCAAACAGAGGCATGGTTGTGGAAGTATGTTTAGGTGAGTCTTTTCTCTCTTTTCCTGCCTATTCAGTTTGGGGAGGAAAAACATCTGTCCTATACATGCTTAGAAACACGTCAAATGTCAAATAAATGTCCTAATCCTGTGAGAATGCCCCATGAATGCAGACAAGTTTCCATTCATTAATCTACTTCCTTAGAAAGAATGTCTTTTGCTAAGATCAGCTGGGAGATAGTGGTCACCTAAATGGAATCCAAAGCTCACATTAGGACAGTATAGTGAAAATTCTTTTTTTTCTTTTCAAATGATTAACATATTCTCTTTGTCCTGCTATTTTCAAAGTAGAAAGTGTAGGAGCCTTAAGAGAGATTTATACATATTTCTGTCTCAACAAGCATCTTGACAGTGTTGTGAAATAATTTGTAGACTTTCTTCCTCCTCTTTTTCCACTATGTTGACAGTAAAGGATGGAGGAACCAACAATCAGGCTGGCTGCCTATGTGACATTGAAACAATGGGAGGTAGACCTGGCCTGCAGATTCAGAGGCCAAGTCAACCTCCCATTATTTAGAGAACTCCCAGCTGTTCACCAGTGCATCTGTCCTTTAAGCTTTAAAGGACCATTGTTTATGTTCAGTGAGGGTAGACCTGGCCTCCAGAGTTCAGAAGGCAGGTCTTCCCTCTAAAAATAATGGCTCTTTAAGGTTTAAAGAGCCAGAGCACTGCGAACAAGCTTGGTACCCCTCTTCACTCTTCTCCCCCCACCCCCGTTCTTGTTGTTTTTTGAGGGAGAGGTACTTATCCTTTTATATGGGGAGGTTGGGAAGGGCAATATTCCAACTATTGTTCTGATATTCCTGGAACAACTTTCTGAAATGACAACAATACTCCCAATATTTAATAAAAATAATAGCAATGCCCTGTCCAACATTCCCGTACAGAATTAAAATGATAATTTTGCAAATGCATACCCCTAGACTACAGAGTTTATCGAGCTACACTGAAAATATATTAAACAGCAATAAGTGGTGATCTCTTAGAGTAGGTCTTTCTTCTGTCCCATGTAAGATGCAGCCCACAATAGAAGAGCTTTGGGCTTACTGTCATGGGGTAATTTTTGTGGGGAGCAAGAACATGGAAAATGCTGAGGCAGGAGTTTTATGTAAATAACAAAGATTTGTTTGCAGGTTGGTTTTAAAGAACAAATCAGCTGCACAGGTCTACAGACAGTGAAAAGAGAAGTCTATATAAGACACACAAATTTAAGCTAGTTACAGCTTCAGAGTGTGATTTGAATGCTCTTTAATGCCCGCAGGTACAAAAAGGCTTTCAGTGACTAGGTTGGATCCTTTCATACACAGGGGACTCCACCTATACCAGCCTGGCCATTCCCAAGAGTTAGATTAAGTGGTGTGAGGTCTGTTCATCACCATTCACCAACCTAATAACTGGGTACGCTAGCCTCTTCCAGGAGTCACACTAAACCACTCTGCTACACTAACAGGCAGAGGTACTCTTCAAACTGCTCTCTTGCTGAGGAAGGCCCAAACTATCACTGAACTCTCCCTGAAGCAGATTTAAACTAGCTCCTGCTGTGCTTCCTTCCCCCATTTCATCTCCCCTCTGAAAGGTGGTTGTGTAACCCATGCAGTTTTGTAGCTGTTAACAGCATATAGGGATCAGGCACGCCTGCATTTGCCAATAGGTGGTGTAGCAATTAACTCCCTTTCCCCCCTCCTATACTTAGTTAATGGAGCATGCTCAGTGTTTGTAGCCTTCCCTAAAGAAGGCTGGTTATTCCCAGCAGCCAGCAGTTCAGCCTGGGCCAGGAAGAGGCAACAGCACCAGAAGGGTACGGAAAGGCCTGCATAGATTTTGCTGTGTTTAGGCTTGCTTTGAATTATTGCAGGTAAATGCTTTTTACCAATGTAATTATTAGAGATCCTTTCAAACAAAGGTGAAGTTACTTCTTGGTAAGTTATTAAATGTTGGTTTGGGACTATTAAGATTCTTAATAGTAATTTCATATGGTTGTGAAAATATGTAATTTTATAGTTATTGATCCTTTTAAAACTGTTGCAATACATCTTCCTTAGTATTCTATTTGTTAATGCAACCATGCAGTTCAGCCTGACCCAGGAAGAGGCAACAGCACCAGAAGGGTAGGGAAAGGCCTGCATAGATTTTGCTGTGTTAAGGCCTGCTTTGAATTATTGCAGGTATTCAACTGAGGCCCTGGTCACACGGGCCGAATATCGCAGGGGGGAGGCGTGGCTAATTGCCCCGGCGCAGTTTGATCCACCATTACGCGATCAGACACGCTGGCGGCACAGCATGGGTCCTTCCCTTGGTGCCAGCGGGTAAACAAGGGACCGGAGGGGAATGCTGCACGCCGGCACAATCACACCACGGGAGTCTGGAGGCAGCCCGTGGCAAATATTTACTAGTACCTTGGAGGTATTACTTTTTTAACACACATTTTCAGTGGTAAGTCACGGGTGCGCTCCACTTCCCAGATATTGGGGTGTGATCGCGCTTGGATAATCTGCCCACCATCCGTGCCTCTCCCGCAGCAACTTTGCCATGTGACTGGGGCCTGAGAAGAGCTGCAGCCTCCCAAGTACAGGCTGGAAACCTCGTATGCTGTTCCAGTATCTGTGAGCTTTAACCTGGACCTGCAATGTATGCATTATCTATGTGCTTAGTTGTTTTTCCCCCTGCTCTGTGCATCTTTGTGGGTGCTGAAGATATCTGTAACCAGTACTATCCTGAAGATCCATTGCTGTGAAGTAATAGCAACCAACCAGGAATGAATGAGGATTTATATGAAAACCTCCATGCTTTCTTTCTATAAAGAGTTTATTTTAAATGTTAAAGTGTATTGGTTGTGTTGCCCCTCTCATGTCTGTGTTTAAGTATATGTGTAGTTGCAGCAGTTACCCATTCTTAATAACCATAAGTGGGAGTTCCGCTGTCAAAACCGACTGCCCACTCTCCCTGCAGATATTAGGACCTTAGTGGGTTACAGTTGGATGCTGGAACAGCACTCTCATAGACTAAGGGATGAGTTTCCCTTCAGGGTAAGGACAGCCTCCTCTCTATCACAGTATTCTATCGGCAATAAACACAAATATCTGTTTTGTGACTCTTTAAAGCTTTGAGTGCAATCCACTAAGCAGTACTGCTTCTTCATCAATAGCTCTCAAAGGGAATTGCATGTCACTCTTGCAAAAACTGAGTAGTAATTTCATGTCCGTTGCATCTATGACACTGTCTAACCGTCTCATCCTTTGCCGTCCCCGTCTTCTTTGACCTTCAATCTTTCCCAGCATCAGGGTCTTCTCCAGTGAGTGCTCCCTTCTCATTTGGTGGCCAGAGTATTCGAGCTTCAGTTTCATTATCTAGCCTTCCAGGGAACAATCAGAGTTGATTACTTTTAGGATTGACTGATTTGATCTTCTTGCAGACCAAGGGACTCTCAAGAGTCTTCTCCAGCACCATAGTCCAAAAGAATCTATTCTTCGGCGCTCGTCCTTCCTTATAGTCCAACTCTCGCAGCCATACATGACTACTGTGAATACCATTGCTTTGACCATGCGGACTTTTGTTGGCAGGGTGATGTCTCTACTTTTTATCATGCTGTTTAGGTTCGCCATCGCTTTCCTCCCAAGGAGCAGGCGTCTTTTAATTTCATGGCTGCTGTCACAGTCTGCGGTGATCTGGGATCCCAGGAACGTGAAGTCTGTCACTACTTCCACGACTTCCCCTTCTATTTGCCAAGGAGTGATGGGGCCGGATGCCATGTAGTTTTTTTGATGTTGAGCTTCAAGCCCACTTTTGTGTTCTCCTCTTTTACCCTGAGTAAGAGGCTCTTTAGGTCCTCTTCACTTTCTGCCATTAGAGTGGTATCGTCTGCAAATCTGAGGTTGTCTCCAAAAGATCCAATGTACTGGCAGAGATAAGGCAGTATACATGCATTCTGCTGTGTACCTTTCCCCCTAAGTTTCTTCCCATGGACATGGGGATCTGTTGTAGAACAGTGGCAAAGAGAGTGAGCAGTGCCCTGGAAGTAGCACAATGGCTATGGGAGTGAGGAGTGCCCATGCAGGTCTCTGGCTCAAATCTTCTCTCTCCTACAGACTCACTCAGTGACTCTGGTCGGGCTCCTCTGTCTCTCATTTGCGCCTTAGGGATAGCAATGCCGACCAACCTTACAACCAGATAATGTGTATGAAGTGAAATCTAAAATGTTTATCTATTATTAGATGCACAGGCTGGATCTACAGTTAAGTGCCAACTTGGATTCTGTGTCATTGTTTCAGAAAGCATCTGTCTTTTTTCTAAGCAAGTGAACAAAATGATTCACCTGGATGACCAAAGCCTTGGATCCCGTGGTAAATCTACATGGATGAAAGGGTTTCCATCAGCATACCGAGACTTCCTCCTCACCTCCACCCTCCCACTGCTGCTCAAAATGCCCCCTTAACTGGGATAGGGCTCCCTCACAAACAACACAAGGGGGAGATGAGTTTGAACATTCCTTGGCATTGCCCTTCTTTGGGATTGGAATGTATACTGATCTTTTCCAATCCTGTGGCCACTGTTGCGTTTTCCAAATTTGCTGGCAAATGGAGTGCAGAACTTTAACAGCATCCTCTTCTAAGACTTTGAATAGCTCAGCTGGGATACCATCACCTCCACTAGCTTTGTTGTTAGTAATGCTTTCTAAGGCCCATTTAACTTCACATTCCAGGATGTCTGGCTCGAGGTCAGTGATTATACCGTCGTGGTTGTCAAGGACATCGAGGTCTTTCTTGTATAGTTCTTCTGTGTATTCTTGCCATCTTTTCCTAATCTCTTCTGCTTCTGTTAGGTCCCTACCGTTTTTGTCCTTTATCATGGCCAGCTTTGCATGGAACGCTCCCTTGATTTCTCCAATTTTCTTGAAGAGATCTCTAGTCCTTCCCATTCTATTGTTTTCTTCTATTACTTTGCACTGTTCATTCAGGAAGGCCTCCTTATCTCTCCTTGCTGTTCTCTGGAAATCTGCGTTCAGTTGGGTAAATCTTTCCTTTTCGCCTTTGCCTTTCGCTTTCCTTCTTTCCTCTGCTATTTGTAAAGCCTCATCAGAAAGCCATTTTGCTTTCTTGCATTTCTTTTTCTTTGGTATGGTGGTGATTGCTGCCTCCTGTACGATGTCACGAACCTCTGTCCATAGTTCTTCAGGCACTCTATCTATCAAATCCAGACCCTTGAATCTATTCTTCACCTCTACTGTATATTCATCAGGGATGCGATCTAGGTCAAACCTGAATGGCCTCGTGGTTTTCCCAATTTTCTTCAGTTTAAGTCTGAATTTTGCAATGAGTAGCTCATGATCTGAACCACAGTCAGCTCCAGGTCTTGTTTTTACTGACTGGATAGAGCTTCTCCATCTTTGACTGCAAATTATATAGTCAATCTGATTTCGGTGTTGCCCATCTGGTGATGTCCATGTGTAGAGTCGTCTCTTAGGTTGTTGGAAAAGGGTGTTCGCTATGACCAGTGTGTTCTCTTGACAAAACTCTGTTAACCTTTGCCCTGCTTCATTTTGCTTTCCAAGGCCAAACTTGTCTGTTATTCCGGTTACCTTTTGACTTCCTACTTTAGCATTCCAGTCCCCTATGATGATGAGGACATCATTTTTTGGTGTTAGTTCTAGGAGGTGTTGTAGGTCTTCATAGAACCGGTCCACTTCAGCCTCTTCTGCATCAGTGGTTGGGGCATAGACTTGGATTACTGTGATGTTGAATAGTTTGCCTTGGATTCAGACTGAGATCATTCTGTCATTTTTGAGATTGTATCCCAGTACTGACTTTTGCACTCTCTTGTTTATAAAGGCCACACCATTTTTCTACGAGATTCCTGGCCACAATAGAAGATATAATGGTCTTCTGAGTTAAATTCGCCCATTCCTGTCCACTTTAGTTCACTGATTCCTAAGATATCAATGTTCAGTCTTGCCATCTCATTTTTGACCACTTCAAGCTTACCTTGATTCATAGATCTTACATTCCAGGTTCCTATGCAGTATTGTTCTTTGCAGCATCGGACTTTCCTTTCACCATCAGACACATCCACAACTGAGTGTCCTTTCGGCTTTGGCCCAGCTGCTTCACTCTTTCTGGGGTTACTTATACTTGCCCTCTGCTCTTCCCCAGTAGCATATTGGACACCTTCCGACCTGAGGGACTCATCTTCCGGCGTCATATCTTTTAGCCTTTTGATACTGTCCATGGGGTTTTCTTGGCAAAGATACTGGAGTGGGTTGCCATTTCCTTCTCCAGTGGATCACACCTGGTCTGAGTTCTCTGCTGTGGCCTGTCCGTCTTGGGTAGTCCTCCACGGCATAGCCCACAGCCTCATCGAACCACGCAAGCCCCCTCGCCACGACAAGGCAGTGATCCATGAGGGGGCTAAGCACAGTAGTATTACTTAAATGATGGCACCATCCACCTATTTCAAGTCTTATTATTTTGCTATAGTGCAGGGAAAGTATTAACTTGTACTTAAAGTTTTCCAAATGCATGTTCGGTCTGCACATAAATATTAAGTTCAATTAAACGTGCACTAGGAAATGTAAATGCAGGTCAAAAATTTAATTATAGTACTCTTCTGAGCTTAAAGATAGGTTAAAATGAGTGTTAATGAATCTGATAGTAATTGAGCTTTAATCTGTAAACGCAGCCCATTAAAAAGATATATTGTAATATTATTCGTCAGCTAATATGTTAAAATGTGCACTATATGATTGCATTTGCTAATATATACTAGAATGCACTACTTGCCTCATTTCACAATACTGCAAAATAAAGTTATTAACCTAAAACTGTAAGTGTTCATAGAGCTTTTTCCACGTAAGGGGGGGGGGGGAGAGAACAGTAAGAAGTTAGTTGTATGGCCTCCCTGCTTCCCCTTATAAAAAGCTAAGAATCCAATGCATGAATTTTCATGTAACTTTGAGATTTAGCAATTCTGAAAATTGAATGAGGATTTCCCTATCAAATCTCATAATGACAGCATCACAGTATCAGTATACCTAGGAAACTGAGTGGCAAATCATTGATCTCCCTTATATTCTTAACAGTAAGTATTCACAATATTCTGCAAATGCACTTTCAATGCAGTACTGGACCTCACAGTGCCGGATTAAGACCAACTAATGCCCTAAGCACAGCCCAACAATGATTCTCTTCAGTACTAAAACCTAAATATTAAAATAAAGAACTTAAGGGTTCGTTACCAAATCAGTTGATGAGTTAAATGCTATGCTTACATTAAACGGAAGTGAAACTCTCACACCATGAGACAGAATCAAATGTGATATCTGATTAAACCTTCAACCCAAACTGTCACTCACTATGCCAAAGAAAATGTTTGTTTTTAGCAACACAGATTAAAATAAAAAATGGCTGATAAGAACAATTACCAAAAATTTGACTAGTGTGGCACTGAAAGAATAATCAATATGATAGCTGGGGAGAAAGCTCTGTGGTGCCCCCCTTCCCTTGGTGCCCTAAGCACATGCTAATGGTTAATCCAGGGTTGGCACCTCATATTTGAAGATTATCATATATAGCTGTATTTCAACTAGAAAGTCCTAATTTCAGTGTTGGTTCCCCTTCGTGTATAATAATATGTACTTCTTTATTGCACACCATTTGCTGCTTGTTTACACTGAATTTTTCCTGTATAACATTTATGCATAATTAAATCAGCACTATACATGTATAAGTCTGTATCGTATCACTCAACTAAGCAAAGTTTATTTACTTATTTAGAAAATTTATATGCTGCCTCTCCAGAAACCAGCTCAAAGTATTAAATCACAACCATTAAAAGCAAACAAAGGCCCCAGTTATACGGGCTGGATATCGCGCGGGGGGGAGGCGTGGCTAATTGCCCTGGAGGAAACTAATGCATGGCCGCCCGAGCACACATCCCAGTTGAGGTCCCGTGGTTAGGGGGGAGATGCCAACCAAATAGGTATCCGCGTGATTGCACTAGCAATCGCTCTTTGTGTGCACGCGCTGTTGCGCGACCTGCGGAGACTTGGGCAACAAAAAAACCCCTTGTGTGCAACGAACAGCCGCGTAAGTTTACCGGAAATGCGATCAGACGCCCGCCCTTGCCCCGTGGTTTCTGGAAACTAGTACCTCGGAGGTACTAGATTTTTACTCCGCATCTTCGGCGGGAATCCTCGGGTTAGCCATGGGAGCTCTATGCTTCCCTGATGTTGCAGTGTGATCGCGCCTGGAAAATCTGCCTACCATCCGTATCGTCAGCACGGCAAATGCTCCGTGTGACCGCAGCCAAAGCTGGTCTGAGTAAACAATACTGACTTAGATGAACCAAGGGTCTGATTCCACATAAAGCAGCTTCATGTGTTCAAGCAAGCCTTTTAAAACTTGCCAATGCCATTAAAACAAGTCACTGCCAGGCACAACAGCAGAATAAAATACACAATAAAGAGCCTAAAATAATGTAGATAAGTAATATAAAACACAAGCCATAAGCAATATGAAACATTTAATGGATAAAACCACTAAGTTAAAAACCAGGAACCTTTAAAATAATGTTTTAGCCCGATGCCAAAGAGAAAGTAAGGTAGCACCAGATAAGCCTTATGGGGTAAGGCATGCTAACGGCAAGGAATTGCCATTGTAAAAAGTTATTCCTCTGATTTCCACCTGCTTCAGCTCTGAAAGCAGAAATATAGAGAGCAGGGCTTCAAAAGAAGAACTTTTGGCGGGATGGAAAATAAGGTCCTTCAGGTCCCTAGCACCAAGTAATGTAGGGCCCTAAAGATAAGAACCAGAATTTTGAATTGTGTCTGGAAACAGATGGGCAGCCAGTGAAGATCTTTCAGCACAGGGGTGATATGATTGTCATATCTAGCCCCTGACAATAACCTGGTAATTGCATTTGGAACTTTTGAAATTCTGAACAGTTTTTTCAAAGGCAACCCCTCACAGAATACATTACATTAATGTAACCTGGATGTGATCAGAGTGTAGTTCACTGTGGCCAAATCACCTTTTTCAAAGAAGGGCCATAGCTAGTTTATCAGCCAAAGCTGGTGACAGGTGCTGTGTGCCACACGGGAAACCTGAGGCACAAAGTGGAGGCCAGGATCCAGCAGCACCCCCAAGCCTTCCTCCAATAGAAATGGTTCTTCTTTCAGCACAAGAGTGCCTTAAGTTGGAGAAGAACTTCTTAGACTGGAAGAACTTTGTACAGCCTAGGATGGGATATATGCCATTGTGTGTGTGATATTTAATTACATACAAACATGCATAAACAATACAATACATCTACAAACAAATAGGAAGAACCAGAACCCTGAAACCATTGACAAATACATAGATGACGGAGGGACCTACAACAAAATGTTTTGGATTGTTTCAGCTTGTCAAGAATGTCTGCCAAGGTGGGACTCTTTCTACCTTTACAGCCACAAAGAACACTGGCTGCGAAAGGGCTGGCAAAGGATAGGTTTGCAAGGGATAGGACCCCAATTCATCTCCTGTTGTTTTGCCCCCATTGCCAGCCCTCCCTGTCTAGTGGGAGCCAATACAGGTAGCCCACACTCCCTGCTGTCCACCCAATGGGCAAGGGAGGGGCTTTGATCTGAAAGCTTGCAGGATTTACTTTCAGCTGCAAGCCTCATTGATCATCCAGTCTGCTGGTAGCTATGAAGATTTGAATCAGCAGGCACATAAAACTGCCCCCCCACACTCTATCAGACAGCTGGATGCTAAGTTCCTATGATGCAGTGGAGTAGATCCAAACATCCTCTATGTGGCCGCCCTCCAACTTAAGCAGTTTTTCTTCCAATGGAAGAGCTACTTAAATTGAGGAAGGCTCCTTAGACTAGAGCAAGACTTCAAACTTAAGCCAAAAGAAAAGATGATACATGAATGTTTTAATAAAGAAACAAATAAATTAATAAGCTTTTCTCTGTGGTTTGGTAGATAGGGGTATGATCTATTACCCAAACTGGACCCAAAGAAGGGGAAATTAGCTTTAAAAAGTGTTCCAGAAAGGAATAACACAGGACCTCAGCATCTCAGTAATGGTACCCCAAAATAAAATTATGAAGAAAGAGAGTGAAAGTGATTATGAACACAAACAAATAATTTTATTAGATGCAGGTGGGTAGCCATGTTGGTCTGAAGCAGAAGAACAAAGTTTGAGTCCAGTGGCACCTTTAAGACTCACAAAGTTTTATCCAAGGTATAAGCTTTTGTGTGCAAGCATGGGTCTTCAAGCAACAGTGAAATAGAATTTCCTCAACCATTACATATAGGAAGAGGGGGTGGTCCTAGCTACTAACCCCCACCCTCTCTCTTCCTATATGTAATGGTTGAGGAAATTCTGTTTCATTGTATCTGAAGAAGTGTGCTAGCACATGAAAGCTTGGATAAACATTGAATAAAACTTTGTTAGTCTTAATAATTGTATTGTATATAAAATAAAATAAACATGTAAAGAACCTACACTGGGCACCTGAGAATGAGTGCACCACTCATGCACACAAACACATCTACAAGAGGTCTCACATAAAAGGTAGGAGGGAGGAAATTGGGAAGTTTTAGGGAAGGGACATACAACCTGAATTCCTGAGTTTGAGGTCTGGGGAGGTCCAGGGCAAACATTGCTGACGTCCAAGGACCACAGCTGGGAGCTGACTAAGCAAGGAGAAAAAGCCTGCACAGTGCAGCAGGGTTTTTGTTTTTGGTTTTGTTTAGCAAGAAACCAGAGTTCTAACCAGTAGAGACCTGGACCAGGGATCTGAGAAATCACTTGCTATGTCATGGGGTTCTTTTATGGACAGAAGATTACCAGGGTAGGTGGGATTTGGGCCATCCTGGCTTTGGATTGGGTCAGGATAAAAAGTTTGAATCTCACTGGCTGTTTTAGAGCCAGTGTGGTGTAGTGGTTAAGAGTGGCAGACTCTAATCTGGAGAACCAGGTTTGATTCCCCACTCCTCCACCTGAAGCCAGCTGTGTGACCTTGGGCCTGTCGCAGTTCTCTCAGAGTTCTCTCAGCCCCACCTACTTCACAGGGTGTCTGTTGTGGGGAGAGGAAGGGAAGGAGATTGTAAACCACTTTGAGATTCCTTCTTCTTCTTAAAGTTAATTGCTGTCAAACTTTGGTGGGGAAAAGTTGGGAAAGTGAGACAAATCTGCATGGGCACAAAAAGCCTGGATGATGCAACATGATTAGCATACTTTAATTAGGGTGAAGTGAGCCAGATCTACATTGACAGAAAAGTTTGGGTGAGTCAAAATAGCTCCTGATGCATAATGGAGCATAAATTAATGACCTGAGTGCCCTTCTTGGTTGACTTAAAAAGGGGAAAAGAGGAACCAGGGTAACATCAACTTCGTTGAGTTGGGCATATTTATTTATTTATTTTGTTTTTTAAATTTACAGGCCGCCCTCCCTGCCTTACATTTATAGACCTCCTCTGTGGTATGCCAGAGTATTCCAGTTGAGAAATCTTTTATTATTGAGAATGAAATGAAGTCTTATTGTTACTGAGAATCCTGACCTGAGGGAGATTGCACTTAATCAGTTTGTGATGCCAGCACACTCTATCTCTCCTGTCCCTGGGAATTCCCAATGTCTTGGAGGAACTCAGGTGCCTTTATGAGACTCTCCAAGTGTTAGGTCCCCTTGGCACTTAGGCTATAAAAGGGGTACCAGTCTAAAATAGTATGGGGAACCCACTAACCAGGGGGGGTTCAGCTGGAGGAGGGGGAGGGGTCCTCACAGATCTACCCCATTGTTGCAAGTTCTTGTTTGGTTTGATTCCCTTTTACACTGGAGAGGCTTAAACCTTTCAACTTTTTTTTCAGTTTGGGGACATTTCTGCAAACTTGGCATTTTGATATTTGTAGGAAAATCTCTTTCTCTACCTGGCTATACCATGTGGACACTTTGATCCACAATCCGAGGCTGTCAGGTTCCACAGCCAAACACAGGAGTACACACTTAACATAAGGTTATACTTTAATGTAAGAGCTATAGAGGCAGTAACATCGTCACTGTTAGGAATGGCTACTCCCTACAAGCATAATGGGGTGTAACGTATTTGTACGTACCCCCCCACACTCCTTGGCCAATCAACCTGACTCTCGTGCACGGGAGAATGGGGCCCCAGGCCGTTAACAGCCAAAGCTGGGAATTGAAACTTATCCCACGGGTAATAGATGGATAGACACTACACAGGCAGCAAGCTAGCAAGGTCATAGATAAGCAAATACACAGGAATGCAAGAACAGTTGGTACGCAGGTCAAGCAGATGCACTCTTGCCCATAAACATCATGGCAGCATAGCTGACATTCTGCCCACCCAAAAGTCAGCCCCTCTCGGGCATTCTGGGAGGTCTCCCGGCTATTCCGGGAGGAATCTCAGTTTGTCCGGAAAGTCCCAATGGAACTTGCGCAACAACTTAGGGGTCTGAATATCCCCTACTTCCACCCATTCCTGGTGCTGGGGTCCAAAATCGCACCATTCCACCAAATACAACAATTTGCCACGTTTGAGTTTAGAGTCCAAGGTCTTTGAGATTTCATAATGCTCCTCACCCTCGATCATGATGGGGGGGGGTATAGGCTGCGATGGTCGCCAAGGGCTAGATCCCGAAGCCCATTTCAGGAAGGCTGAAATGAAACACAGAGTGGATATTCCTCAAGTTCTTGGATAAATCTAAGTCCACAGCCACGTCATTGATCATCCGTTTTACTTTAAACGGTCGGATATATTTCCAATCCAGTTTATGGCTGGGTTGCAACACTTTAATGTTCTTAGTAGACACATACACCGAATCCCTAGGCTGCAGAACCCAACCCTCCACCCTTCTTTTGTCAGCCTGAGTCTTATACGCCTCCTTGGCTGCATTCAACATTTTGCATAGTAGCGGCCAAGAGTCTTTAAGGTGTTGATACCATTGTGCAGCATTCCCCGTCCCCACCATTGAGGGTCCCTCCAGGAAAGGCATTGGGGGACTGTCATAGCCGTACAGCGCTTTAAAAGGGGACATCCCTGTAGATGAATTACACGTGTTATTATAACAAAACTCAGCAAGGGGTAGGAGATCCGCCCAATCGTCTTGCTGATAGTTAATGAAGCAGCGTAGATATTGTTCCAGGGTTTGATTAACCCGTTCTGTCTGTCCATCCGTTTCAGGATGGTAGGCGCAGCTCAAGGCACGTTCGATCCCCATAAGCTCCTCCCAAAACAGGGAGACAAATTGGGCCCCCCTGTCGGAGATGACCTTAGCTGGGAGCATGTGTAGGTGGACCACATGCAATAAGAAAGCTTTCGCCAGTGCTTTCGCTGTGGGTAGAGAAGCAAATGGGACAAAATGTACTTGCTTTGAGAATAAATCCACAACCACCCAAATGACCAACATGGTCTTACTGGGGGGTAAATCTGTGATAAAGTCCATGGAAATTGCCTCCCACGGCTGGCTTGGAATCGGGAGCAGCTGCAGCAGTCCGGGGGCTTTCCTGTTCTGTATTTGCACATGGCGCATGTTTGACACGAGCTCACAAACGCTGATAAATCCTTCTGCATCTGTGGCCTCCAGAATTGTCTTTTCAATAGCTGCAAGGATTTAACAAATCCGGGGTGACCAGCTAGTTTCGAGCTGTGTACCGCATTCAATACTTCCCCCCGGAGGGAACATGGGATAAACAGTTTGTTGCCATGGTACCAACACCCATCAGTCTTGATTTCCAACCCCCTTCAGATTCCACCTCCACCCTGTCCCCCTCTGAGAAGGCGGAGATAAACCTGCTGGTCCAATGTGTCCCACCTGGTCCGTCTGGGGGTTGGAGACTGGGTCCTGGTTGTGTTGTTGGGGAGGAGGGGTTAGAGCGGCTGCGCGTCATCACCGCCCCGCCCAGTTGGGAGGGTGTAAACATAGAGTCTAGAATCACCTCCCGTTGGCTGTTGTGCTGAGGGAGGCGGGACAGGGCGTCAGCAAGCGAGTTTGCGGACGGATTATCGGGGGTTGAATGCTGTTTCATCCACTAACTTCTTGCATCCATGCTGGGAGGGAAATCAAGTCTACTGCACACAGGACCATCTTGCGGATCTCCGGGTTCAACCCCTCTCGGTACAACTCTGCTTAGACCTGATCTGGCCAGTTTTGGACCTTGAATGCATGCAATTTAAACTCCGATGAGTACTTTCTCACTGACCATTTCCATTGCTTCAGGGTACATAAGAACACCCTTGCTTTGGGCCCGGCATTCCGATCCTCGAACTGGGCATGCAAGGCCCACATAAAAGCGTCCAAATTCACTAGTTCTGGGCCCCGCGCGTGATGCAGCCCCACATACCACACTGCGGCAGCTCCCCTTAACTGAGCCGCAATAACATCCACTCGGCTGCTGTCATCCGGGAATAGGTGGCCCCACCTTTCTACGAATTTCATCACTCTGACCACGAAGTAGGAGAGCTCCTCTGGGTCCCCGGCAAATGTTACCTTGATCAGGTCCTTCAGGCGGTGGTGCAGGGGACCTCTCGGGCTGCCCTGATGTGGCGCCGGGATCAGTCGCTCCCCTGGTCCCAGCCCCGATATATCTTGCGGGCCCCACGGACCCGGGCCTCAGTTCCGGGGGTACCTGTTGAGGGGGGGAGAGCTGGAGCCGGCTGCTGTGCTTCTCTCTTGGCCCTTATAGCTTGCAGCACCGTCTCTGGGATCGCCTGGATTACTTCCTTGAGTTCCCTTCTCAGTTGGCGTCTGTCCCGTTCCACCGCCTCCAGGTGATGGGCCAATTCCAGTCCCTCATCCGGGGAGGTGCGCCCGGTTCGCGCTTTGGAGCGGTCCATCTCCCAGGGCCCGAGCAGTGGTTCCAGAACTCCCTTCAATGAGGGGAAGCCTCCTGCGGCTCCAGGCCCCCCGTGAACCATAGATGCAAATCCCACATCAAACCAGCTGTCCCTCCAGGGCCCCTGCATGAGAGCGTATGTCTCCGTCATTGAGTCCGGGTTGAAGTGGCCCCACCTTAACGAGCTCAGCCGATATCTCTGCCCAGGCAGTTGCCTTGGTCCACAGGGGGTTAGGAAAAGGTGTGCCGAGGCCGTCTTAGGTACGGTTCCAGGCCCCAGTTCTTTCCTCGGGGTAGTTATCAGTGGCGTAGTAGTCACTGGTACCTCAGTCTGGGTGGTGGGGGTTCCCCCACACACTCGTGGTTGGAGGTTTCTCCTCTTCGTCGCTCATCTCGGGTGGAGAGAGGCGTGTAGATAGAGAAGATAAGGATTCCTAACAGAATGTCAGGTTCCACAGCCAAACACAGGAGTACACACTTAACATAAGGTTATACTTTAATGTAAGAGCTATAGAGGCAGTAATATCATCACTGTTAGGAATGGCTACTCCCTACAAGCATAATGGGATATAGGATATTCGTACGCACACACACACACACACTCCTAGGCCAATTGGCCTGACTCCTGCATGCGGGAGAATGGGGCCCCAGGCCGTTAACAGCCAAAGCTGGGAATCGAAACTTATCCCATGGGTAATAGATGGATAGACACTACACAGGCAGCGAGCTAGCAAGGTCATAGATAAGCAAATATACAGGAATGCAGGAACAGTTGGTACACAGGTCAAGCAGATGCACTCTTGCCCATGAACATCATGGCAGCATAGCTGACAGAGACCAAGTTCAAAATTACTTGTGCAGATATTTAAAAAATTAAATCCCTAGTAACATTCTATCTACAAGCATATCTACACAATGGATGATCTATCAGAATTGACAGTATTACTCATGAGTCAGAGGAAACTCTCTCTCTCCAGGAACAGATTACCCATTCTGAATGGCTTAATGCATGGTTACAGTAGCAAATATTCCAACAGGGTGGAATGGTTCATGGCCTTGTGGAGTGGCTCCTGGAAGCATGCTTCCTTCTGGTCTGGTCCAGTATTTGAGTACTCAGCCTCTTCACCTGGAGAGGAGTTAGTGCCCTGGTCCATGATTAGGGTGGGGGGCCTGACATTTATAAAGAAGAGACTATTGTATTCAATTATTTAAAAAACTAACAATGATGTGATGCAAAGAACCAAACCTGGATGCTGATACACTTTAGTACAGGAGATAAAAGTTGTCAGTTTACAAAGATGATAATCATAAAAGAACATAATTTGACTATTTCCGAAGTGATTTGGCAAACTTACTTATTAACCTCCTCAGAAGGCCACTTAAAATTGCAAGGCAAAATCTGAGGCATAGCGTACTAGAAATGTGTAGTTGAACAAAGAACTTCTTCACTGTTAATCCAGTCCCCAGATTTAAGTGCATCTCATAACATGGCATATTCATGGAGGAAGAATTCTGTTGCTCACTATTCACAATGCTATGGGAATTCTATAAAGAGTTTATGATGCCATGATTCCAAACAGTTCTCCAAAGTGCAATACCCCAAAGCTGGGTGCTGAATTGTACTTTACTGCCAACATTATCTTTTTTGTGGAGTGCTTGAAAGATATGAAATCTAGAGAAAAGTATTCCTTTCTCTAGATCAACATTTTCATACTATTGTTTTTTGTTTACTGCTTTGAATAAAGATTTAATGCAACAGCTCTTTTCTATTGTATATTTAAGCTAAACAAATAAATATAGTACAAGATCATTCTTTCACAGCTCACCACCTTTTAAAAACCCATATAGATTAAAGACCGGGATGTTTGAAATGTTTTCTTTTTAAAAAATCAACTTATGTGTACTATACGAGGGAGCAAACAATTATGGTGTTGTCACACAGCTTCTTTAAGGCTTTTTCTTTTACTAATATGCTGTACAAAATGCTGTACAAAATACAGCTCAGGCAGTTAATAATTATGTAAGCGGTTGTATGAGCTAAACAACATGCATTTACACACTCATTCACAAAGATGAAAGAAGAGGTTAACATTTTTTCTACATCTGTCAACACTGTCTCTTGTTCCGTTTGATCACCTTTAAAGTAAATGCAAGCACATGGCATCATTTACAGTTATGGAAGTGGAAATCCATAGATCAACAACTTTACTTTTATCTATTCTTTGTATCACTCAGCACAAACAATCACTTTGTAAGTGAGACAGTGTGTTATAACTCATTCTTGGCAGGAGTGTATTCTCATGTTTAAAGCCTGGTACTGCAGTGAACGCTTTCCATTCATTGTCCTTCAGTGGTGAGCTAAAATTTGCCTGTTTCACAGCTGTACAGTCTCTTGCTTGCAAACTACAGTCACGCAGGGTATTTTAAAAATGCAACTAAATGAAATACAAAAAGAGGTGATAAAGTAAAATGTACACCTTACTGAGGGTTTCGTGTTCTTCAAAAGTTAAACTGACTTTTTCAAAGAAAAACAAAGTGGTATTATACTTCTTTCTTCTCCCCCTGTTTGTTTGTCACAGTTTGCTAGTTTGGATTATCTGGCTGTGTTTTTCAACATGTTCCTTGTCTTTCAGAATCCTCTGGCAGGGTTTACATTTGTCGTTGCTGCTCTGCTTATTGCACACTATTATCTGGATGCCAGGAGTTCATCTGCTTGAATAGGCATCATACTGCTGCAGAGACTTTCTGGGCAATCAGTTTCTACAAATGCACAGTTGTTGCTTATTTTTTGTGTGTGTGACCTCAAGAGATCCTTCTGCTAGGAAGTAGTCTTGGTTTGGGAAAAAGTTCTCACCATGCTCTAATACTGGAAATGCAATATACTAATGCTGAAATGCTGACATGATGCTGTCCACTACTGAAGCCATTCCAGAACAATCAGTGACCACAAAGAGTGAAAAAATGTTCTCCAGTTCATTTCTTTGTATATCTATATCTCTAGTAGCTATAAGTCTCTAAGAACCCAGCTGAAAGATCAAAGAATTCCCACACTAAGACTACACACAGCTAGGGTATACGTTTCTTCAAGCCTAGGGTATCACAAAAAACAAAAATAAAAGTTAAAAGAAGGGCTTTTAAAAATCCAGCCCAATAATAGGGACACCTGAGAATGGCATCATGGAGCAAACAAAACTCTGAGTGACAATGCAGATAGGAAAACTGTTACCAAAAAAGAAGGAAGAGAATTTGGTTGGGGGCAAGCAGGAGCAGGGAGTGGGCAGGGGAGGAAAAGACTTTGTAGAGGAAGTAAGAAGGTGAATAAATGAGGGAGAAGGGAGCAAGTTTGTGAGGCAAGCGGCCATTGAGAAGAAGCAAGAAGAAAGATTGTAGAGGGAGGGAAGAGTTGAGGGTGTTTGGGAAGGATGAAATGGAACCAGAGAGGAGGAAGGTTAGCAAGCAGAGCCAAAGTAAGCAGAAAAAAAGCAGGAGCCAGCAGGATAGGAATGGGATTTCCTCTCTTCAACAAGTCCTTTTATTCATGTATATGTTTTCACAAAAATTTTGATTCTCTGCTTTTTTTCCTGCTACCTTTATTTTATTGTATTTGGGTTGGGGCTGTGGCTCAATAGAGGAGCATCTGCTTGGGATGCAGAAGGTCCCAGGTTCATTCCTCGGCATCCCCAGCTGAAAGGAGCAGATGTCATAGGTGATGTGAAAGACCCCTGCTTACGACCCTGGAGAACTGCTGCCAGTCTGAGTAGAAAATACTGACTTTAATAGGGAGGGGCCATGGATCAATAGCAGAGCATCTACTTGGCATACAGAAAGTCCTAAATTCAATCTTTGCCATTGTGTCTGCATGTTGTATGGGTTTTGTATGTAATTCCTGCAGTATTCAAATATATATTGCATATGCATCAATATATCTATTTCTTAATATTCACCCATCTACGGATACTTAAATATGGAGACTGGGGCCATGGGCAGATAGGGAAAACTTTCTACAAACCTGAAAAAAAATCTGAATTTAAAAAATCTGAGGAAGGATTCATTGAGCAGTAGCCATTGGGCAACATACAACCACGTGACTTGCATGAATAATCTTAAGTTGGCCCAGCTACTTGTTACTTTTCAACAATAGCTCCTCCACAAAAGACAGTGTAATGTAGTGGTTAGATTTTCAGACTAGGATCTGGGAGACACAGGTTGAAATCTCTACCCTACTATAAAATGTTGCTGGTGACTCTGAGCCAGTTATACAATCTCAGACTAACCTACATTACAGGGCTGTTCTGAGGATAGTATGGATGAAAGAAGAAAGATCTAAGCTGCTTTGGATCCCCATTACGGAGAAAGGCAGGTGTTAATGAAGAAAATAAATAATAAATAACTGAACATGAAAAGGCAGATAAAATATAGGTTGGTGGGCAAGTGTGAAGAAGAGAAAGCAGAAGGGAAATGTCATGGGGGGCCCTGCCAAGAGCATGAAAAGAGAAAATACTGTGGGGTGAAATAGCGAAGTTACATAACCTCTGCAAGACCTTGAAATTTCCCCACCATGTGACTGGGCCTGTATCAGATGGCAAGTATAAAGCCAACAGTCATAATAGTCTGACCCACAAATCAAACAGTCATTAAGACTTATAAAGAATGCTATCTATGTATTGCAATCTGAAGCACTACAACATGATAAACAAGTCATAAGAAAATCCTTGAACCAAGGTACATAATACCTTGTTGGTATTTTTCGGGCATCACATAAGCCGAAGATCAGAGATCTGTATTTGGCTACCAGTATAGCTGAACCCGAAAAAGCCGATATTATCCAGCTTTTTTCCAGGTTCTTTTTGCTATGCAGCCGGGGGGCACCTGGTGAAGATCAGGAGCGGAACCCAGGTATGTCTGCATGCCTGCCCTCTATCCCCAGCCTGCCCACCATGGCGGACAGGCTGAGGAAGGGAAGGCAGGCATGCACATTAGCCCCCACTCTTCCCTGAGCCTCTCCGCTTCTGCAGAGAGACTCGGGGAAGTGTGTGGGGGATGTTTAAATGTCTTTCTTTTCCTCCCTGAGGTTAGGGAGGGAAAGAAAGGCATTTTAAACATGCCTGTGTTCCCCTCCTGATCTTCTCCAGGTGCCCTGAAACCATGGGGCACCTGGAGAAGATCAGGAGGGGAACCTAGGCATGTCTGCATGCATGCCCTTTTCCCCCAGCCTGCCCTCCATGCAGACAGGCTGAGGAAGGGAAGGTAGGCATGCACACATGCCCCCTTTCTTCCCTGAGCCTCTCCGCTTTTGCAGAGAGACTCGGGGAAGTGGGGAGCATGTTTAAAGGCCTTTCTTTCCCTCCCCAAGGTGGAGGAGGGAAAGAAAGGCATTTTAAATATGCCTGGGTTCTCTGCCTGCCCTTCTCCAGCTAGGACGTATCAGCTAGAGAAGGGAAGGCAGAGAGAGGGCTTCCCTTGTCAATTTCACTCTCAGCTGATTAGCGGGAAGTGAAATTGACAGGGTAATCTGTAGGGGCTACCAGCGGGAAAGAAGGCATTTTAATATGCCTCCTTTCTCTCTGGTGGTATAAATCAGCCCTGAATATATTCGGCAATACTGAATATTTCCCCAGTCCAAATACCTTACCGGTATTGGACTGGGGAAATTCAGCATTTACCGATTTTTTTTTGTCTGATTTACCCGAAGCTGAAAAATAGCAGCATTTTTTTTGTACACCCCTTCTACTCACTCTTTGATTGGCCAACATCAACTGTGAGAGGAATAAAACAGCTGATCCGAAGGGAATAGAAATCTTTCATGTTTTGGTCTTTGGTATGAAATCTAACGTCTATCTGGATCAGTAACCAAAGGGTATGGCTTCTGAGGGAAGAGACATTTGGGAGTCAGTGTTTTCTGACAGGCAATAGCCAGAAAAGTACTTCTACAGAAAGAAGGGAAACCCCATAGTCTTAAATATATTAAAACTGCTCTGAGGGAGAATTTAGATTCTCAGTCAGGAAAACTACAGAACAGCCTTATACAGACAGAGGATACTGGAGAAGAATTTGGCAGAAGGTCTGGGTAGCTAGAGTGAACTCCCATACAAGCCAAATAGTAAAAGGTGTTATTGCCAGGGGTCATTTCCTGCAGGAGCGCACAGGAGCAGAGCTCCGGCAGTAAAGAGCCCAGGGGGCAGGCATTTGCAACAAGCCCCACCCCCTGCTCCCAGCAGCCCTCAGTCAGAGCAAGAAGCAGCCAGGTAAGTTGCAGAGCCAACAGGTCCAAAACAGTCCAGTGGCACCTTTAAGACCTAGTTTTATTCAGGTACAAGCTCTCGTTCCTCTGCGAGGACAGATCTGCATGTTCCTCCCCCCCAAATAGCTAGCAATCCAAAACAGTCCAGTGGAGACTGAGTGGTGGTGTTGCTTTCTGACACGTCCGGTGATGTCAGGGGGTGTGGCATATGCAAATAAGTTATGCTAATGAGCTCCTGCACCTCTTTTTCTACAAAATGACCCCTGGATTGCTTCTCAGGGTCAAGGAGAATAGCTTCCTGCCAGTGAAAGGGGTTGGGAAGAGATCCCTGGACTGTGATAAAGGGGAGAAGCTTAGACACCTCAGGAGATGGTAATATTTAAAGGAAAACCTGAAGGAATAAATCTAAAATCTTTAAGCAAATGCTGTCCTCAAGAAGAAATATGAATAAGATCTGTGTTAGTAAGGTGGGGTTTCGACGTGATGGGAACGGCCACACAGGGCTCTCCCGAGTGTTGACCGGATTGCTGGCTTCCTTAGAGGGGTTTGGGGGCTCCCAAACTCCAATGAATTCCCTGTAGAGGATCTCATTGCAAGGGGCTTGATTTGGCAAGTGGCAGCGAGCAGGCAGGGATCTGAATGTGCCCCGACACAGGAGCTGGCTGAGAGTGCCCATGCAGACATGGCTGTGCGCAGTCATGACTGCCCTGGTGGAGAGGGGAGAAGCTGGGACCTCATCCATAACATAGATGAAGCATAGCACCGTGAGTACATCTTAAAGCAACAATATCAAAAAATCTACTAACCATCATTAAGCCCCTTTAAAATTTAAAAAGACGATGGAATGGATGGGTGATGAATTCATTTCCTGCCCCCCTCCTTTCTTTCCGGCAGCTACAAAGAGAATTTAAAGCAACTTCCCAAATAGCCTCTTGGGCAAAGAAAATAAAGAGAAAGCTCTTCTCTAAGACTATTTTGTGGAATATAAAATGTAAAACTGGAGAAAAAAGAGTTGAATTTGACTCTAAATCTTGGTGAACAGAAATGAAGTCCCCCCCTTTTTTTGTTTTCCTTGTCTGGAAATAAAAAGAAAGCAGCTGGAACAACATGAAGACATTGAAAGAAGGACTAATGTTGTTTATACTTTAAATAAATGGAATATGAAAACTTGATCTTTCAAAGGGAAAAATTGGACCTTACACTGAATTTTTCACTTATTATATTCCCATAACAATTGCATGTTTTCCTTTGCTGAAACAACGGATCTCCATTTTGTTCTGATCTCATTGTCTTAAAATGTAAATAATAGATAACATTCCCAACTTATGTTATGACTATATCAGTTGTTGATATATGCTTATTATTGTTGAATACATGCTTATTAAATGTAGTGCCACTGTAAAACTTTGTTGGAAAACATTTCTAGAGAGTTTCTGGTTTTAACACTTGTTGAAATAATGGATGCTACAGATAGACTTCAAATGATGCCAGAGGCTCTACTTTCAGATACAGTGGAACTTATAAGCATTGAATTATTACAGGTCTCCTTAAAGGATCTGCATAATTTAATTCAAAAAATAGCTATGGTAGTTGTAAAGAGGGCAGTCAAAGAAATTTTTTATCCTACACAAGAGGAAACAGAAATGCTGATGCAACAAACTAAGAAGGAAATAGTTCAGATAGCCTAGAAAGAGGAGGGGAAAAGGCATGACTGTGTAGATGATATTGAGGAAACCTACATTCAAGATTACATGATTCACAGAATGGAGTTTGTGCCTATAAAGAGAAACAAAACTTCCACAAAAGTGTACCAGAGACTTTATAAAAGAACCATCAGTGATGAAATTGCCAAAATAAGGACTCACATGTCACCTCAGAGAGACAAAAGAAATCAACACTTGGATCCACAAACTACTCTAAAGACTGAGTACAGATGTTTATACTCAGAAGATTTCTACACTTATAAGGGAAAAAGACACAAAATTAAGACTACAACTTCAGAGGAGAAATCAGAAAATCAAGAAGAAGAGGAAAGCTACAAAAGGGATGGGAATTTTTTAAAACAATATTTTTATTATTTTTCCGTATAAATCTGCGGTTAACATAGCAGTAGAAGCTGCTATAACAAAAGCAATCGAACCAACACAAAAGAAATTGGAGGAGCTATCAAAATTAGATGATATATCCAACCAATTAACCATCCAAATGGAAGAGATTAAAAAACAGTTAGCGGAAAATAAACAAGAAATAGCTACTTTAACAAACCTAACAAATAAATTGGAGACCAGATTGGAAGATACAATCAACTACAAACCATGAAAGAAAAACATGAGGCGTTGGAAGATTCAGTAATTAGATCAGAATTGGAAAGAGCTGCTCTCCGATTAAGAATTCAAAACGTATCAGAAAAGAAAGAAGAAAATTTGAAAGAAGAAATTAGCCAAGCCTTGGCAGAGTATCTAGAACTTGAATCAACCCCAGAAATAGATAGCACTATAGACTCAATATACAGAGTAAACTCAACATATGCCAGACAGAACAAACTCCCAAGAGAGGTGCACATAAAGTTCTGTAAGAAAGAACTTAAGGATAAAATTTTAAAATTATCAAATCAGAAGACTCTGAAGATATCAGAGTCTGAAACCAGGATTTTAAGAGAGGTCCCGTGGAGAGTTAGGGAAAAGAGATATCAATATTCAACGCTGGTGACTCTCCTTAAGAACAATAATATCCAGTTCCGATGGCTTCTTCCTGAAGGTGTCTTTTTTATATATAAAGACAAAAGATACAAAATTAATTTGACCTTTAAAATAGAAGATTATTTTGCAAAATCTCATAAAGATCTTGGATGGCAGGAAGAAGAGGAAGTGTCCTCAGACTCGGAGGAAGAGGTTCAGAAACAGGACGAGGCACGAATCTCAGAGACTAAACAAGGAAAGAAGAACAGAAGTAAGAAAAAGAAAGCAACACAACCATTCAAAATGGTGACAAGGCAACAACAAAGAAACGGCAAGGAAGCCACAGAAAAAAACAAAGCTACAGACGAATACAAAGATGAATAATCAAGGTATAAAAATAATTTCTATTAATGTAAACAGATTAAACTCTCCACAAAAGAGATCAAGAATTTTCAATCAAAGAAGAAAATGCAAAGCAGATGTTAACTGTCTTCAGGAGACACACATTAAAAAGGAAGATGGACAACTTCTCGAAAATAGAAAATTAGGGGAAAAAATTATAACAGCAGATGACAAGAAAAAAAAAAGGAGTAGTCATTTATGCCAAGGAAAACTTACATCCTGAATTAAAATTCAACTCAGAAGATGGTAGGATAGTAATAGTTCAAATTCGTAGACAGAATAAAGTATAATTAATAGCAAACATATATGCACCTAATCAGAGTCAAGAAATTTTCTTTAAACACCTTAGAGAAACCCTAGGGAAATTAGTTTATGATGAGTTGTACGTCGTGGGAGATTTTAACGCAGTCTTCGACAACATAATAGATAGAAAATCTACTAATGCAAAAACAAAACATGGAAATAAACTTCCAAAATCCTTTATGAAAATTGTAGAAGAGTTTAAGCTCATTGATGCGTGGAGGATCAGGAATATCAACACAAAAGACTATACTTTTTTTCCCCTAACAGACGTAAATCCTGGTCGAGGCTGGACATGATTTGGATGTCAATAGACACAATCAATGATATTAAAGAAGTAGAAATTCTCCCTGCAACATTTGCAGACCATAATCCAATTATGTGTTTATTAGCTGATGTACCGAAAAGTAAAAGGTGGTCCTTGAATACTTTACTTCTTAGAGACAAAAAAATTGTATTAGAGTCTAAACTAGAATTTAAACATTTTTTCAAAGAAAATATCCAACCAAAAGTACCATTACAGATTTCATGGGACACCTTTAAGGCATATGCCAGGGGTTGGTTCATTCAACAAAATGTATGCAAGAGAAAGCAGGAAAATAAAGAATTGAATTTGATTAAAGAAAAAAGCAAGAAAGAAGAAGCTAAAATAAAACTGTCCAAGGAGAATATAGTAACAGCTAAGAATAAAATCAAACACCTACAACATCAAATAAATAGTATTTTAACTCAAGAAATTGCTAGAAAGATAAATTATACAGGACAATTCTACTTCGAACACTCAAACAAACCATCGAGGTGGCTTGCATATAAGTTAAGAACTGAGAGGGAGAAAAAGATAATTAAAACTTTGAAAGATGAAGAGGGAAAAGAAAATTTTTCTTTAAATGACATCAAAAAAGTGGTCGAGCAGTTCTACAAGAGACTATATCAACAAGATGAAATCAATTTAGACCACATAAAAAACTATCTTGATAAATTCCCGGAACAAAATTTTTCGGATGAAGAAAGGAAGATATTAAATGATCCAGTCTCCATGTGTGAAATTGTAGAAGCCATAAAAATTTTAAAAAATAAGAAAACACCTTGACCAGATGGGATCCCTAGTGAATTTTATTATGAAGAGGAAATGTTGTTTCTCCTGAAAGAAGTAATAAACAACATCTTAGATAAAAGTCAAATGCCACAGTCTTGGAATGAAGCCCTTCTCACTCTTATACACAAACAAGCTGTTGGGCGCTTTTGCGCATCCTGCGGAGACTTGGGGGGGGAACCCCTTGTTTGCGAAGGAACATCGGCGGGCGCCGGATGCCATGGGAGTCCACCGGAAACGCGATCAGATGCCCGCCCTTGACCCGCGGTGTCCAGAAACCAGTACCTCGTAGGTATTAGTTTTTTTAGTCTGCATCTTCGGCGGGACGCCACGGGATAGCCACGGGAGCAATACACTTCCAAGATGTTGCGGTATGATCACGCCCGGAAAATCCGCCTATCATCCGTATCTAGCGTGGCAAATGCTCCGTGTGACCGGGGCCAATGCCTATAAAAAGTATGCCCACTGAGCTGTCAGTGGCCATTTTGGAAGTTGCTAGGTAACCACAGCAATATTGATGAGGTTTCCAAGCCTTGGTTTCTGTAACTTGGAGGCCAAAACAGCCCTGGAAAATGTCCCATTTACATCCTTTGTCATACCTCCTAATGAAGAAAGACTCACTGGGGCTCAGTTTTTTCCAGGGGAAGGCTGCCAGGGGAAGGGATGGAGGGAAAGCTGAAAACAGGGTGCTGATAAAGGCAGGTTGGCTGGGGTATTGGAAGGAGAGAAGAAAGCAAGAAAAGGGGAGAGGCTATGGGGACTACTACGGAAGGGAAAGACAAAATAGTAGGAGAGGGAATACAAGGGAAAATTAAATGTTTTCCCCTAATCCTTGCATGTCCCTCACTTGTATAATACTAATTTGCTGATGCAAATATGGGGATTTTGGGATCAAAGCTGCAGGAATTACAACTTTGAAATCATCCCTGGCCACCAATAGCTTACAAAGATCATGCATCCAATTCTGCCATAAACTAATATAAGCACCAATTTATAAGTCTGTAGTTTGATAACTGAATTGTTTTCCAAAGCTGATAGCTTGGGCTCCTTCCCCCGCCCCCAATAAAAAGTATTGGAGGCACTATCCACTCTTTCATCACTAAAGGTTTACCTTTACAGCTAGTGTGTAAGAATAAGAACTACATTTCTTCAGAATAGCCCTGACCTGATGTATTTTTGCCTGAGACATGTTCTGATGTGCTTCCTCTAAGGGAAGGTAACTCCAGCAGGCATGATTGAGGGCTTATATTCAGACTCGCCGGAAGGGAGGGGGTATTCTTTATTGGTGCAATTAAGTCATTCACAGCACAATCCCTAGTAGAATCACATTCTTTTAAACACAGGGTCCAACTCTGCTTAGGGCTGTAGTGAGAATGATTTAATCAAGTGTATATAGAATAATCTCCCCCCACCCCCAGCAGAAGCACAATACAGAGAGGTAAAGCCCAAGCAGCAAATCAGAGTTTCATATCATAGGTGTGATATTTTGCCTTACAGGCAGCATTAATTCATATTCTTAATTTATTCTTGTTGCATGCTATCAGTTCTCTCATGAAACGCTAATGTGACCAGGTAGATCTCTGGGAATTATTGCTGTCTTAAATGGAGAAGCATAATGCCATATTCCCTGAGTTTCCTTTGTGGAGCCTCTTTCTGAGGGGAAAAAAACCTGGTGAGTTCTCTCCACTCTCTCCTTTCACAAAGCTACTTTTCTTCAGATGGCTCCTGTCAGTCCTAGCCTTGGCTTGTTTAAATACTTCCTTCTCTGCTCTGGCAGTTTGGCAGACACACAAAGGCTATTCCTGTCATGCTCTGTGAAAACACACTCAAGTTTCTAATGCGGAAAAATGTGCAATAGTAATAATGCTTAGTCTTTCCAAAGTGCAATCAGTATTATCTAGAGCTAAAAAGGGCATGGATAACTCAGCTTCATCTTCTTTCACTTTCCTTTCACCACACATGCTCAGTTGAACTGCCTTGGCATATAGAATGACTTGACTATTAATTTAGATGCTTGCCAAGCAATCTCCAACATGACAGACGTGGATGATGAAAACTATGACATGAATACGACTGTCAATCAAACTCATCATGATTAAAGTTACATGTAATTCAAGCCTCTCATGTATTGCCTTGCTATTTTTGTTCAAAGTTCAACTTGAATGCTGTGTCTAGTGGCTTTGTGCCTGTGCATCAGCCATGTTTGTAGGCTCTTCATCCAAACTCGACACCATTAAAATAAAGGCGATATGAAGACAATAAACCACAGTTCTCCTACTGAAAAAGAATATCACTAGACAAGAACAATGTGGCCAGTTTTCACCTGATCTCCAACAGATCTGGGCAAGATCACTGAGACAGTGGCAGCAGAACACCTCCAGGTATTCATGGATAACGTCTGCATTTTTTAATTTTTGGAACATCTGCTTGGTGAAGGATTCTAGAGAATCTGAAAGTTTGCACAGCATTTTGTATCATTTAGGTTGGCCTCAGTAAAAGGGATTACATAATTTTGTTTCTTTGTCTGAATTTTGTGCTGGCCAATATGACTGTTTACAACTTTTTTTAGAAGTTACAAACTGTAATGTATTGGAACAATTACATGAATCACCTCATTAGACTCCCATGTTAAGCTTCGAGCCAAGCTAGGGCTCCTCTGAACGAACTTCCTATTGGTCGCTTTGTAACAGCGACCAATCAGAACGGTACTATTCCCTGGGAGGGAAAGACTCCCGTTGGTCTTTAACTCATCAATCTTATTGGTTGTTAAATGTAAATAGGCATGGCTATATTAGCCCGGTAATGTTTAAAAGGAGCATAGCTCCCACTGTTTTGTTGTTCTGGTTTTGGAATGCGTTTGAGTGTTTGCTTGCTACTTCAAATAAAGCTGAATCACTGAGCTGAAATCATTCTCCGATCCTTTGTTAGCGCGATCTAACACAAACACTTCAGCTTTTTACACCATGATAAAGCTCCTATAACATGGGTGAAAAAGGCAACAGCATGTTATAATAGCTGTTTGCCAAATCTGAGGTGTGATGTTTTGCTATGTAAATAAATGTTTTATTTCTATGTTTTAATGTGGAGCTTTAAATGTATGTACTGTGATCTAACATGTAGGCCTGTAGAGTGAGACAGATGGGAGTTACATGGGTGGGTGAAGTATGTTGTGACTGGATGATAACTGTACGCTTTAGGCAGAGATGACTGTTGAATGGTTTACAAAGAAGAAGAGAAGAAGACCCTGAAAGGGGCAGCAAGAAGATAATTAGACAGGATAGTGAGGACAATATGTTATCTTCTGTTATTTGTCATTCCTTATCTGTCTCCAGGTTGCTACTCTTAGGGCAATTTCCTCCTTCTTTTCTGAAGTTCCACACTACAATCTCCCCCGTACCCAGCTAGAGATGAAGTTAGGAACCTATCTCTGTCTCTCCTCTTTCTTATCAAGTATGTTAGTTCCTAAATCAACCTTTATCTACTCTTTAATCTGGTTGTGCACCATTGCTGTGTTAATTACTCTGCCAACATTGACTGGGTGGTTCAGAGAGAGGACAATGATGTAAGCTGCTTTGGTTCCCCACTGTGAAGAAAGGCAGTGTATAATTGAAGTAAATGAATAATAAATATAACTAAAGATTGGAGGCAGATAAAAGGTGAATTGGTGAGAGAGAATGGGGCAAGGAAAGAGGACAGGATATGGGGGTTGCCAGGGGAAATAATGTAGGGAGGGGAATACAGAGGAAAGTTATGTGCCCCCCCACAAGTCATTTAGGGTTCCCATCATGCAAGTGGCCCTGGCCCAGTGGCCAGCACCGCACAAGTGGGTCATAGTTTTCCTTAATAAAGGCTGCGGGTGGGGAGCTTAAGACAGAGAGTCAGATAAAGGTAGGTTGGCTGTTGGGTGGGAAAGGAGAGAAGGAACAGAAAAGGGGGGAAGCTATAGGGCTTTCAGGGAAGGGAAATAAGAAATAGTGGTGAAAGGGAAGATGAAACCCCTCATGTGTTCTTGAGGACATTGCTGCGGGAGGCTATACACACGTTGCTGGATAATGCATTATTGTAAAAATTCATTTTTTAAGATTTTCCTGTCCAGAAATGAAAATCCCAAGATATGAATTATTACAATAGCACAATATTCAATGGTGTATTGATCTCCAGAGGTGGTGAAGAGCATTTTGGCAATGGTTCTTACGGCTGTCAGTTTGCATCACAGCACAGGCCAGGGTCACTTTCCTGGATCCTGGCATTATCAATAGAAGCTGCATTTGGTAACATCATAAAAAGGGCACTATGAAGAAGAGCTTCCTGTAGAGGAGTCTCTGGCAGAGTGGAGATGCCAACCAGCAAGGAGCCATTACAATGCCCACTTGAAACAACAAGGAGCAGCAAGCCCTTCATCACTTGTTCTCCCAGTGACACAGACTCAGGCAGAGTTTCTTCTAGAACACTTTCAGAACCTGGAATTCTAGAGTCCTCTGGTGATAGCCTGGAGAAAGATTGGTAGCGAGGAGGATTTGGGATTGAAAAGATAGGTGTATCTGATCATTCTTCTTGATGTCAATAAGCAGCATAATGGGGTGGGAAAGGGAGAGAAGGGTGTTGATATTTACAGTAATTGTAGGAGTTTTTGTTCTTTTATGGTTTATGTTGTTAAAGAAAAATGAAAAATAAAAAGTTTTTAAAAATAGAATAGATTCTCCCTTAAAAGTAATTTTTGTTAGTACCTAGCGAACAAGTACTTTAGTTACAAATGGCAGCCTAGGCATGCTTCTCAGGAGGGCTAGGCTTTCAAGATGGACATCTGGCTGAGGTTTTGTGAATTGACAGGGAAACAGTTAAAACCCATGTATACTTATCCTTCCTGAGTGCAGCTGCCAAATGTTACATTTACCCTATTTTCATCACTCTCTGAGTATTGGGAATCTCTCAGAGTATGGGTCTTCATTACATACTATATTAATATTTTAAAACTTACTATACTTCTTTCAGTGATAGAAACATTTTTACCTCCTTCTCAGTGGGTTTACATAGGTGATGCTAGGTGAATATTTGAAAATGCGAGGATGATTAAAAGCTTCTGTTTAACAAGGACATTCCAGAAGCTTCATTTCTGTGCAGAGTAAAGGTTTTTTTTAAGGTTAGGTTTGTTTAAAGTAATACTGCATGATTAGAAACTGTAACATTTCTCAGCCACTAGTGGTAGGCTTCTCTCAGCACTTTACACTTTTTTTGCCCTTAAAGTTATTCCAAGACTTTAAAGATACACATTCCTCCATACTGATAGTACAGTTTTATAAGGTGTCCCGTAACCTCGGTTCCAAGACTCTAGTTGGTCCTGAAGAAATGAGTGCTCTCTTATCTCTCTAGATAATCACTGTTAAACAGCTGAATTGATAGGCACTCCCTATCATTTTTATAACTTGATTAATCATAAGAAATTATCTTTCTGGGGATGGGCTGTCCCAGTATAATTTCTGACCAGGCATCTGTGAATCTGACATCTCTGAAGACTGGACATTTCTGCTTTATACTACATTAAAAGAGGAACAGTAGATTTTTAAAATATTGGGTAGTATCCTAGCACTCTGTACACAGAACACCTCAGTTTCCTGCATTCTTCTTTGTTTTTGCACCCTCCGAACCCTGGAAAGATCATCTCTACAGTCATAGGATGGCATCAAGGACCAGAGAGGAAGTTGTACAAAAAAGAAAAGAAATAAGCATCTCACATAGGTCTGCCAACTCTGGGTAGGGAAATTCTTGGAGATTTGGGGATGGAGCCTGGGGATGGTGGGATTTAGGTAGCTCAGCAGGTGTTGCCATTTCCTCCAGAAGAACTAATCTCTGTGGTCTGGAGATCAATTCTGGGAGAACTCCAGGTCCTACCTGGAGGTTGGCAACTCTACATATGCCTTAGATTACTGGGAGCCCATATCTGCAAGGACTGGTACCTCAGTCAGGGTTCTGAATCTGATCACATGTGAGGAACTGTCAGTTCCCACTTCAGAGCTTTCCAGCCGCTAAGAAGACGCTTCCTGGTGGAAAGCACTATTTTTCTACTATACCTCCTTGATTTCTTAGCTCACCTGATTACAGAGAATTTAAGCTTAGATCCAGTCTGAATTGTTAGAATAAGAGTTTGGATAGTTCACTTCTTTCCACCTGTTTACTGTCCTGGGTAGTAGAAGCTCCCCAGGCTACATATTCAACTGGGAAGGGCTGTAGATACCACCTGTGTCACAAACAATAGTGATTAAGATTGTCAACTCTTGGAAGGTAGAATCAGAAAAGGGGTGGGCCTGTCAGGCTCCTGGACAAGTTACTCTCAGCAACACTCTCTTTGGCAGTGATTTGTTTATTGAGGAATAGACATGATCCAGGCCAGAACAGTCCTGTGTCAGAACTGAGGATTTTGACAGGTACAGGTACAGTTATAGGTAATTCAAACAAAACCCTCCTAATACTAAGTAACCAATCACATGTCACATTTATCTCATCTAGCCATTGCTTTGTCTGGGAAATATATGATCCCTAGCAAGCTGGCACCAAAAAGCTTCAATGACGTTTCTCTGGGAGGAAGGCTTCTTCAGGAAAGTTACAGCTTCTCTGATAGCACGGTTCACACACTCAGCATTCACACACCCCTTTAGGAATTTCCCTTCCCCCTACAACCATGGCAAACTAAGCAAAGCAGAGTTTGACAGGGCCCTGCCTAAAGACAGGGCCTGGCTGAAGGCTTACCTACCCAGGCAGGACAGTAGGGTCAAGGTGGAGCTAGTGTAATCACTGGGATAAAGCTGAAGGGTCAACAGTTGGAGTGAAGAAGTCATGGGGCACAGCCAACAAAAAATACTAACTGGTGTAAGAAGCACAAATCTTCCTCTAAATCTTTCTCTCCAACTGTTTTTGTTTCGCTTCTTACCCGCTCTACCCTCTATCAGGAGGGCAAGAGAATCAGAGAAGACAGTCAAAGACGGCTGAATATTTAGAGAAGTTGTTTGTGAGTCACATAATAGTATAGTGTATAAAAATGTAAAATTCACTGCAAAGATCTTATTTGACTGTAAAGGAAATTGTAATTTTTCTCCGCAAAAGTTATCGGTTACATAAAAGAAGAAAATGGGAACAAGAGAGAGATATCCTATGCCACTGAAGGACATAACTGCAGGCGCATCAGAGAGATAACCTTTATTTCTGTACAATGTATGCAAATACAAAAGAGGTTATTGGATGACAGTGCAATTAATGCTTCCTCGAGCGGTGATATATCAACTTCCCTGGGTGTACTATGGTCCACAAGAGGCATCAACATGCTAGTCGCACACGTTCTCTCAGCTTCAGGAGGTCACTGGTGTATCTCATTGATTTCAGTTTCAGTATAACCTTTATGAAGACTGGACATTGCCACTTTATGGTATGCTGAAAGAGGAACAATAGATTTTAAAAATATTGGGCAGTATCTTGCCATTGCATGTGCAGAATGCCTCATTTTTCAATGCTTCTCTTTGTTTTTTCACCCCTTTCCAGCCCTGGGAAAGATCTGCAGTGTCTTTCATGTTCTTTTATTCTTGTCTGAATGCTCCACTGTGTAATCCCGATGTAAACTTGTCCACAACTGCATGGTATGTGATATACTCCTGCAGAAGTGAGGGGGTCTCTTCTCTCTTTTGCCCATCGTAGCATCTGTTGTATTTTTCTAGTGGGTCTGTTTGTAGGTTGTGTTTTTTCATAAGTTTTCCCATCTGATCAGTGATTCCTTTGATATATGGCAAAAACACTTTCCCTTTGGGATTGTTTACACACATGAAAGGGAAAGGGCACATTTGCAGAGTAAGGTTGCCATGACTGGATTAGAAAATACCTGGAGACTTTGGGGGTGGATCCAGGAGAACGTGGGGTTTGGGGAGGGGAGGGGCCTCAGCATGGTACAATGTCATAGAGTGCACCCTTCAGAGCAGCCATTTTCTCCAGGGGAGCTGATTTCTCTCAGGTGGAGATCAGTTGTAACAGTGGGAGATCTCCAGGCCCCACCTGGAGGCTGGAAACCCTAAGAAAGGGGAAGACATTGTAAAGTTTAAGCATACATTACCTAGTAGGCCTCTACCTAATAATAGATTCAGCAACACATGTATACAAAGGCCTGCTTCACACTCAATTGGAGCCAGTCACATTGCATCAGGGGCAGCATAGCAAGATAAAATGTGTCACTTCTAGCAGAACTTCAAAGAGTTTTCAAGAGAAAGCAGGCATTGCACAGTACAGGCCTACTGGACAACACAGAGCAGTAACTCGTATTAATTTGCTAAAGCTTGTTCTTTGCATCTTTTATGGACCTCACTTATTTCGGAAGAGAGCTTCAGGTTTACAATGATTGTGCTGTAATTGCTCAATAATACCGTATAACAATGATAGATGGTGTGGAGAAATGGCCCAACAGCAATTCTTGCTATATTCACACTAGTATATTTAGCACAGTTAGTTGGTAGCTCAATAGTTCAATGGCTGCCTATATAAGGGGCATCCAAGTAAAGCGTGTACCCCAGCCCACCCTTCAAGGAATTTGGGATATTGAGATTTTTTTTCAAAGGCCTTCCAGACTGCAAGCACTGGGGACAATCAAGAGACTGGGCTAGGGTTGCCAGCCTCCATGTGGGTCCTGCAGATGTCCTGAAATTACAGAAATCAGTTATCCTTGAGAAGATGGCTGCCCTGGAGAATGGGCTCTGTACCATCCTACCCCTCTGAGATTCCTCCTCTCCCCAAACCCTCCTAAGGCTCCACCACCCCAATCTCCAGGAATTTCTCGGCCTGGAGATGGCAACTCTAGACTGGGCAAGTCAGAAAACCTCTTCATGTCTTTTGTGGCACCTTCACACACAACACTGGAGTGAAGGCAAACAAACTCTTTACTTCGGAAGAAGCTACCTTACTCTTCCTTCTCTGGCTTCCAGCTTCTGCTTCTCTTACCCTACTTCAGCCTCAGGCTCTGGCACACTGCTGCTCTTAAAGCCCACCCCAGTATCTGGGCATGCCCAGAGTGGAGCGCCTCCTCTCTTCCCCTCTGCTTCCCACAGATCCTTCTGCAGTCCCAGGGCTACTATGTCCCCTTCAGTGTCCAGCCCAAAGGCTAGCTGGCTGGTGCATGGCCAGGTTCTCCCTATGGGCACTCCCTCACCTCTTCTTACTGGGGTGTAGGGTTTCCAAATGCCTGCTGGAGGCAAGAGATCTGTCCCTGCTAGCTAGCACGCCAATGGCCGGTCTGAGTATTTAAAAAAAAAAATTATCGACAACGGTGTGACATCAGTTCTGGGGGAAAATGGAAATGCTGTCAGTTTTCTCTTTGGGAGTTGTGATGTCACTTCCAGTTTTTCCCAAAAGTGACATCATGCTATCACTGACAGACCCTCCCCCCTCATGTCTCCCCCAGTCTCCCACTGGTTGCTGGGCCATACAAACCTCCTGGGACAGCCTTCTGGGTCCTCAGCAGGCACTTATCCCTCAGGGATGGTTTTGCTTACCATGGCCCCCAACCCACCCACCAGGGTCAAGCAAGGCAGCCATGCCACAAAAACATTCAGCTAAACAATCCAACCCTAGGCTTCAGATTGTGCCCCTCCTTTGGAATCAAAATATGAGCTTACCCATCTTTTTGCAACTGCTTTAACTGTCTGATGCATTGCAGTTCTTTTCTATCAGTGTACATTCATGGTTCCTTTTTCATATCTTGACGTTATCAGTTTACTGCTGTTTGCCCGAAGAAGTTTGCAAGAATCTGTGTGAATACTTCTGTCCTCTTCTTTTTCCAGATATTGATGGTGGGGAAGGCTCAGAAAACACATTGTAGTACTACCTCCTTGCACATACATACTCTCAGAAGCATACACAGCAGTATCAGGAGACACTGAGAAATGCATCTCATGGTTCCATTGGCCATGGACATTGCTGGGCATCACCATCAAGTACATAAGCCCTGAAGCCGTATCACACTGAAGCTATAAAGTGTGCCTCACCACTCTCCTTGCCATATTTTTTTAAAAAAAAGATGGGAAGGGGGAGGTGGAAAGAGGTCACAGGAGAGTGAACTGCAAAGGATCCATGTACTAAAAAAATGTATGTAGTCTTACCCCCTAAATTTCTGGGCGGTACCCACCCACTTTCAGTTGTCAGACTGTGATCCATGATTACATTTCACAACTAGTTTCCTGTAAGATGTACCACAGTGGTGTTTCAATTATTCATCTTTCATACTTGACCTGTCATATCTTTGTGTTACTTTACTAGGAGAATAGCAAGCAGAAGTTTACTACTGTTTCCCCTGGGAGGTTTTGCAAAAGTCTGTGCAAATGTGCTCTTAGACAATAATAGTTGGGTAGGCCATTCTGCCTGTTCAAAGGCAGCACTAGTTACACACTATTATTCCATATAAACACATGTTGAATAGCCCCAATTTTTTATTCTCAAGTCAGAGACAAGCAGACTGGAGGAACAATAGCTTTCTCCTTACCAAGGTGGTGATGCAAACAGCACAGAACTGAATTATTTAAGCTATGTGGGAGTAAATTACTGTTATATGAATAGGTACAAACATACCCTTTCAACTGTCAACATAGTCTTGCCATGCTATTGGTAGACCATTTCCAGGGGTTTTTCCGGCACATTATCAGACTGTTGTTCCAACACAAATACTTTAAACTTTGGCCATTTACACAGTACTTTTTTCTGCATGATTCTTTAAAAAAGGAGAATGTGACACTAGCCCTTTGCTAGTGATGATTTCACTGGCATCAAGGAAAAGATGCTTTTAAAATCCCCATTTGTAGTTCCAGTATGTAGAACACTTATAGTAATTTTGCATTCTTGTACTTTAGAAGATCTTTCAAGATATCAAGCAAAGAACATCATCTCAAATGTTAATCTGATTATTTTATAACTGTCATAGACAGGGTTTGTTATAATGGAGTAACCAGTAAGTAAAATGCTCAGTTTGGACTGACCCATTTAAGAAATCAGTCCCTACGTGATGGATGAGTTATTATCTCCATGTGGATTTGCAGAAGGACATTGCAGCAGAACAGACTGAAGGTGACAGAAGGTGAATTGTGGTCTTGAAGTTCTTCTCTGCCAATGAAGGACGAATTCTTTTAGCTAACCAATGATAAAGGACAAAGCTGCTCAATGGATGTCTTTTATCACAGTAAGGTCTTGGACTGAAAATACACATCTTTGTAGGACACTTCAGTGGACAAAATTAGAAGTCCAATCTTAGCTGTACTTATGTATCTTGACTCTAATTAGCCATTCCTGGCAACTAAACCCCCTCCCCATCTATATGTAACAATTGAGGAAGTTTGTTTCAATGTATCTGAAGAAGTGTGCATATACACATGCTAAGTCTCTCAGTTCTTGCTTATACCCAGAATTGAACTTTGTTGGTCTTGGAGGTGCCACTGAACTCAAACTTAGGCTGTGGTCACACGGCAAGCTTACCGCAATTTGTTCCCACTGTAGATTTGATTGGGGATCCCTTGCCCAACTGCTTGCATTGCACGACGAGACACAAGGCACCATCCAGACAGCCGTGCCACCCAAGTGGCAGCATGGCACAATTTAAAATATATATATTTGCATATACGCACATGTGCACATGCACAAACCACAGCTTCCACTTGGATGCAGTGGTTTTCCCCTGTACAGCTAACAAAATGAACTACCGACGTGTAACCAAGCGCTGTTTTATGTGCCCTTGAGCGTTCATGCATTTAATATATTCAGCGCAGGATTGGTCATGCGCACAATGGTGAAAGCTGGGGGGGGGGAACTACCACAAGAAGGACATACAGATTACCTAATTGCATTCATAGCAAGAGATGGCTGTCCAGATAGGAGATATTGTGGATTCACAGCGCAAGTAGTAGGAAAGTACTTGATTTTTCCAGTGCTGGAAAACGCGCTAGAAAACTGGGAGGATTGCAGTGGTGAGTCTGCTTCAATATGGGAGACTGAATTGGCTGTCTGATCAGCCCTTTTAAATGTGATAGGGAACAGTTGTGAAACCTGATCAAAATGACCATGTGACCATGACCTTAGTTCTCAGATCTGTTTGTTAACTCTTGTATTTGTATGCTAAAGTGCTGCCATTCACAGGTCTTACCAACTGTTTTAATCCAGTCTCAGCTATACTTATCGCCCAATTACTTGTGTGTCTCTAACTAGCCTTTCCTGGCAACTAACTCCCCCCCTTCTCTCTACCTATATGTAAGGCTTGAGGAAACCTGTTTCAATGTATCTAAAGAAGTGTGCATGCACATAAAAGCTTTTTTTAAAATTTATTTTTATTGGCATATTCAGAACAGTATATAAACACATAATACATATTTCGTTTTACAATACTCGGTACAGTGCTACCTATGGTCCTCAACTGACACTACGTTCCCCTCCGTAAATTAGGATTTATAATCAATGTAATTGTTATTTTGAGTGTAACTGCGGAATGTGAACCTATTAGTATATCTAATTGTATAGAATATCTCACAGGTGTAACCACCCATGGTATGCGGTGTTACTCGGGAGTATACCACATAAAAGCTTATACACAGAATCAAACTGTGCTGGTCTTAATGGTGCCACTGGATTCAAACTTTGTTTTGTTGAGCACAATGGCTCTCAGGAAGTAGAGTGCTGGCATGATTGACATGAGACACTGCATGATATGGCTGTTGGCCATCTGCACACTCATACAAACACACAGCACTTTGCGCTGTTCAATATAACTGAAAACCTACGCTCCCATTTTTAACAATTCTCCACAAAAGTGGAGTGCCCAGTACATCAAACATCACTGACAAGTACCATTTAAATCAACTATTTTTAGCACATTCCTAAACAGAGTTACATATAATATAGTTTCTTGTCTCAGTTGAGCAATTGACTTCTAAACAACTCTAAAAATTAACAGAAACCAATTTATGACCAAATTAGAATGGATTCAGAAGATTCATTGTACATCTGCCCCTTTTTGTGATGTTAAACTCATCACTGAACCAAATCAAAACATTTTGAAAGATTCTTAACAATCAGAGTTTCAATATAGCAGCCAAGTAAAGTTATTATTACACCTCTCTTGCAGTCAACATATTAAAAGCAGGAATATGATTTTACCCTTAAAAGACATCATCTTCACAACCTTAAATGTATTGAATTGAAATGGCTTTCTGCCAAGTAACTGTAGTTTCATAGGCAAACAAGGACCAAGTATCTCATACATATACAATTCCCCATTCTCCTTGAAAAAAATTATACTTGGGAATGTACATAAAGAGAAATCTGGAAGCACATAATAGATCAAAATAAATTACCTAGAACAAAGAAAAACAAAAATTGTAAAGGGGGCATGTCATTTGCAAGAATAATTCAATGTGGGTTGTTCCCATTAAACAAGAGTGGTAGTAGTAGTAGAAGAGGAGGAGGAGCCCCACCCTTCACTCGGAGTCTCAGAGCAGCTTACAAATTCCTTTCCCTTCCCCTCCCCACCCTGTGAGGTAGGTGGGGCTGAGAGAGCTCTTTCAAGAACAGCTCTGACAGAACTATGGCTTGCCCAAAATCATCCAGCAGCTGCAAGTGGAGGAGTGGGGAATCAAACCTGGTTCTCCCAGATTAGAGTCTGTGCACTTAACCATTACACCAAATCATGGTTACCACATGTAAACACACAGCACATGCTTCCTAGTGCTGCTAGTTTAGCATGTGGAAGTTAAAGGTTTATCTGCTTTCCTTAATATCTCTCCGTATATATAATCCTATTTTCGAGTGACTCTTTTCTGAACATTCCACAAGCTCCCACAACCTTTGGCTCCCTGACCTATCACTCCGACGGTGTGCCAATGGCTGTGTATTGAGTGCTGGGTCTGCTCCTCTTCCCCGCCCATTCCCCCTTCAGCCACCGTGCCCTGTCAGAACGGCTTTCTCTCTTGACAAAAGCACTTCTCCTGCTTGCCTCCTGTGTGGGAATAACTCTTCCCTCAGTGGCTGTTGGTAGGTGTCACAAAATGGCAGTTACCTGTGTTTGTAAGATGGCTGCGGTTCTTTGCTTAAAATGTTCCCTCATCAGGTTTAATTGAGATGTAGTTCCAGAGGTATCACTGCAAGGGTATCACTCACTAGGTTGAATGGGGCTTCCTCATCTGCTGTCAGTAAACTGCCATTTGTACTCTGGGTATGTTCTGTGTAACCTGCCTGCTGCATGATGGGGGGGGGGGACAACCTGCATTTCTCTGTTCATATCCTCCCAGTGCCACTTGTTTTGGCTTTGGAATGTTGTGCTGCCTTTGTAGTTGATAAGACTGTGAGAACTGCTGCTGGAGCCATTCCCAATCTGGCTGGTGTGAATCAAATGGCTGGAAGCTATCTCCCGCCTTGATTTTCTCCCACTTGAATTCC
>NW_015167561.1:558386-568735 GCF_001447785.1 Gekko japonicus
AAGAGGATTGCGTTTAACCCCTGTTGATTTATGTCTGTTGGTTCATAGTGTGTGCTTACTTTTACAGTTGGTTCATATTGTGTGGTTACTTTTACAGTGTGTGTGTGTGCTCCATAGCTGTGTAAATAGTTAAATAAATTCTTTAATTTGGGCTAATAATCTGTGTTGTGCTCTGACCACTTACCGTCCCCTGCTCTGTGCAATACCAAAGGGAGGGGGTAGCCCAGGGAAGCAAGGAAAGGTCAGACCCTTGGCTTGTCAACTTTCTAGGGATCCCCCAAAGACTGGGGATTCCATCTCCAAATACGGAGATTTGGCCAGAGGCGTCTCACTGTCCCTCTAAAAAGGCAGTGATGATTCCGTGAGTGGTGGCAGTGAACTTCAGGAGTGAGATACGCCCACGGGATGAGGGTGGGAGGCAAACAGCTGAGTTGTAAACTGGAGCCCATTTTGCCACAGTAGGCAACCAAGCTTGGTTCAGACAAAGGAAACCCTTTGCAGGTCTTTGCAAGGAACTCATTGGGGCCAGTCCTGATTAGTGTTGCCAGCTCCAGGTAGGGAGATTCCTGGAGATTTCCTGGTAGAGTCTATGGAAGCCAGGGTTTGGGGAGTGGAAAGGCCTCACCTGAACAGAATGCCATAGAGCCCACCTTCCAAACCAGTTATTTTCTTGGGGTGGGGGAGATCTGTTGTCTGGAGTTCAGTTGTGATACCTGGTGATCTTCAGGCTCCACCTGGAGGTTAGCTGCCCTAGGTGTAACAGTCAGTGCTTCAGAGTAGGGTCTGCTAGATCCAGGTTCTTGCTGTAGAAGCTGGGTGGGTCATTTTGGACCAGTCACAGACTTTCAGCCTTACCTACCTCACAGGGTTGTTGTGCAAGTCAAAAGGGGGATAGGAG
Organism: Gekko japonicus; assembly: GCF_001447785.1. Classification (NCBI taxonomy): domain Eukaryota; kingdom Metazoa; phylum Chordata; class Lepidosauria; order Squamata; family Gekkonidae; genus Gekko; species Gekko japonicus. Next base: position 559,285 of record NW_015167561.1, read on the forward strand.
AATGATGTAAGCTGCTTTGGTCCCCATTGCAGAGAAAGACTACTTTTCCTCCTGGGAACCCATTGTTGCCACTCTCCAGGTGAGGGCTGTAGATCACTCAGAATTACAACTGCTCTCCAGATGGCAGAGATCAGTTCCCCTAGAGAAAAAGGTGGACTCTGTGGCAGTCAGGGCTTCAGAGCACAGAAGAGGCTGCAGGTGTGTGTGTGGGGAAATGGAAAGCTGAACCGAGAGGGGGAAATAAAGGTAGGTTGATGATTGGCTGGGAGGGAGATAGGGTTGCCAACTCCAGTGGGAAATTCCTGGAGATTTGAGGGGTGGAACCTTGAGAGGGTCAGGTTTGAGGAGGGGTGGGACCTCAGACAGGTACAATGCCATAGACTCCATCCTCCCAACCAGCCATTCCCTCCTAGGGAACCACTGTTGCCAATCTTAGGAGAGGGGTGGAAATCACTCAGAATTATAACTGATCTCCAGGAGGGAGGGGGGAGGAGATGGAAAGCTTACATCAGAGGGACAGATAATGGCAGGTTGATGCTTGGCTGGGAAGGAGAAAGGGTTGCCAACTCCAGAATGGGAAATTCATACGGATTTGAGGGGTGGAGCCTGGAGAGGGTGAGGTTTGAGGAGGGGTGGGACCTCAGACAGGTACAATGCCGTAGACTCCACCCTCCAAACCAGCTATTCCCTCCTGGGTGACAATTGTGTCCAATCTCTAGGTGAGGGCTGGAGATCACTGAAAATTACAACTGCTGTTCAGGTAGCAGAGATCAGTTACTCTGGAGAAAAGGTGGACTCTGTGTCATTATCCCCTGCTGATGTGGCCACAGCACATTGACGCTGAGTGCCCAAGGCCTTGGCACTCTCCCAGAGCCTCTTTCTAGAGCTCGTTGTAGTTATTTTCACAATGTGCCTTATTCCTAGTATATTATAATGCATTAGTATTTAAAATACAGATGTTTGTGGCAAGTTATGGAAACAAAATATTAAAATACAATCACACAACAGATCAAGGATAACAGGGATGGAATGGCAACAACATTTCACACTTGTGCCCTTGCCATGGTTGAAGCAAAACTAGGGAAAATATCTACGTATGTAGAACTATTTTATCACACACTCTGCTCTACACTGGTCTCTTTACCATTTGGAAGGATGACAAAAATGACCAAACTTTACATAGTTTTACATCTATATGAGTGTTGGATTTAAATTATAGTTGTTTGGGATTAAATTAAGGATGGATGAATAGGACAGTAAATTCCCCTGCTATTTCTGTTTCCACATCTATGGCCAAAGCTGCTGCTGTTGCTTTAGTTCCTAACAGTGTAATTCTAGGAAGAGTCAAAGGACTTAGAAGAGTGTAACTTCGCTCAGGATGGCATATTAAATAATTTTATCTCATGGCTTGTTTTGACATGGTAATTAGAGAAGAAGCATTTGACTCTTGTGAGAATGAACTTTGCTGATTATTTACTGTAAACATTTTTTAGTATTTTTACCCATGTAACATTCCAGTAACACAACCTCTAAAGTAATGGTTAATAGCTTGGAAAGTTCCAAGTGTACTAAAGTGGAAGAAAGAGCATCTCTCTTGGCCCAAAGAGAGTTCAACTAGTTTGTCTTGTAATGAATGACCATATTAAAGTTTAAATATTTTTGGTTTTTTGCTAAGCGATGGAGGGTGCATGTATGTGTGTGTGCTTTATTGTGTTTAAACATAATAAGCAAGGGGGTTTCTGAAAATTCATAGTTGGTTTGAAAGTGTAATTTCTAGAATAGGAAATCACGGCATTTATTTCTTAAGAATATTTTTGTTGTTTTTCACTGAGATCATACACACAATTAGATGTTACATAGGTGCGAATGCTGGACGGATTTAAAGGACATGATCAGACAATGACATCTGTGAAGTGCCCCGCAGCCATCAGCAACCTGTTCTCCTCCACCACAGAAGCAGAGTTAAAAGACACCGGGAAAAAGACAATGGGTTGCAATGGGCCACAGACAGACTTTCCCATGTCTGATCATTCCAGGACGCTCTTATGGTGTCAGGATATTCTGATCAGGCCATCCCAACTCTGTGCCATTGTTTTTCTCTCTTCGCAGTATGCACATCATTGCACACTCCATAGGGAGCCCTCTGTGCAGAGGTGCAATTCATTGATCCCTTAGTTAAGTGTATGGGGGGGGGGCACAAAAAAATTACTCACCCGCAATTGCATCTGATCACACACTGACAGACTGCACTCACAGCTTCAAAGGGAGGAAATAGCCTTGCTTCCCCTCATTTTTTTCTGGTGCACGTGACTGCAACCTGTGTGACTCTAAAGTGCATATTTTAAAATAGAGCTTTTCTGATTGCATAAAGAGAAGATATGCAGACATTTTCTAGAGTGTCATGTACAGTTTGGTGAAACACTGGTCATAACATAACAGAAAGTAGGGCAAAGAACAGCAGAGAGGCAAGGTGGTGTCACGGTTAGGTACTGACTAGGATCAAGGAGGCCTGTATTCAAATCCTTGCTTGCAAAAAAATTTCCTGGGTGACCTTCAGCCACTCATTCTCCCTCACCCTTAACTTTCATAGGATTGTTATGAGGACAAGATACAGGAGGGCAAAGACTTGAACTCTTACAAGTAAATTAAGCAACTTTAAAGAACTTAACCTTGGGAAATGAAGGAATATTTTATAATATTCTTCTGATTCAAGAAAGAAATAATTACAAGCAAGCTCTCCCTCCTTCTCTCCCTTCCTTCATGGAGGAGCATCAGCCAATGGAGGGGAAGAAAGGCTTGCTTTTCTTTCCTGTGCAATTGAGGCAGCCTGGCTAGGAAGTAAGCTCTGGCTCATTCCCTCCCCCTCCCCCGGAGGGGGAGGAGCCTCAGCCAGAGCAGGGAACAGAATCTTGCCTATTTATCTCTCCTGAGTGACTGAGTCTGACAAAGCAAGCCACAATGTAGCAGCAGCAACAGAACTGGAAGAAGCAGAAGCAGGAGGAGCCAGTTCCACTGCAGGCCTGATAGAAGCCCTCCTGGTGCCTGATCTGGCCCATGGGCCACCTTTTTGCCACCCCTGGTCTAGTTAATGTAAATATGGCTGAAGGAGTGGTTTAGTCCATGTACCCTAGGAGGAGTTGTGGGGCATTCTCTAGTGTTTAGGGTTTATTTAATATTTTCTCTTGCAGTTCAGCCTTGTTGCTTCTCTCTCTGCTGTGTGTTAGTATGTATTAGTGCTTGCACTCTGAAGGCCTCTCTGTTGTATTAGGGGCCTGCAGTCAGTGATTGTCTTTTTGTAAAATCCTGTTACAGTAAATTCATTGAAAGCAAACTCCAAAGCTTAAATTGGATTATTTCCTAAACTCTGCCAATAGTTTTGACTGTAAATAAAAGATAGCTATAAATGTAAAGCATAGAGAAAGATATTTGAAGTGGTTTTGGTTTTGGTAAATAATGCTAGTGCTCTAGGAAAACAAGTTCACAGAAGGGGCATTCATGGCACTGATGCTGGGATTCATTTCCCCCAGCCCCTTCTCTCAAATGAGGTATGAGGCAGCATTGGTCAGGGCTAAAGACATTCTAGCCAATGGGGAGGGGAAGCAAATAGCTATATTTGGAACCTACACCCCCTCCCAGGCAACCTTTTAGCAGTCTGCTGCTGATCCACCCACCCTCCCATGGGATACTGTAGACTAGCCAGTCACTTTTGTGGGGCCAAGGAGAAAATTTTGGTATTTAACCATAGTGGCTTTGGGGTGCACCTTTCTTCGCTTGTTTTGTGATGTTCCAGAACAAAAAGTGTTTAGTTAACTAGGCTGGGTATTAGACTGGTTAGCAAAAAAAACCCCAACAACCCAAAGAACAATGGTGCAGTGGAAAGAAAAAATATGTTATTATTAACTTATTTTCTTCCCACTCATCATTGTTCTTTTGTTTCATATTTGGTGTAGACTTATTCTCCTGCATTTAGACTAGTTAGCTACAACTCGCTGGCAAAAATAGCATCAGCTAATCATAGAGATAATCACGATGAAGGGTGTGTCTGGGATAGGCTATCACGTGCCTTAACAGGATGTGTTGGGAAGGAGCAGGCTTGGGGGTGAGCAGCACCTTTATAAACCTGGTAGGGGCCTTATGACACGTCAGGGGAGAGGGGGGATGAGGTTTCGTATCTCTCAGCACACAGTGCATATGCAGGCAAGGATACACAAGGCCAGCAAAGTCACTGGCTGAGTTTGGAGCTGGGGTGGATCTGCCCATAAATGGCAGCCACTCATAGGCTGCCTTGCACAGTGTACCCTTGAATAGGTAGGAATATTTTAATAAGCAATTACATAATCCACTATTTAAATAAATAAACTAGTTGAACCCATACAGTTGTCTTATGTCCTCAGTTGAGGGGGATGTGCTGAGGCACATGGATTTTATCAGTTTCCCATAAGTTCTCCAGTTCCTTACACAAGTGCAAAAACACTGGCTCTTCAGAATGTTAGGGTAAGCAGCATTAAGGACTGGAACAAGAATTAGGCCTCTTGCAGAAATTGTCTCAATCTCTCATACTTTTCTTCCCATTTGTCTAATATGTTGTTATCTCGTCATCCATGGAGTTCATATGACATAAAGAGTCATATTCGTTTTGTATTTTACTCTCCCAACGACCCCAAGATGTAGGTAGGTTAGGTTAGGTTAAGTTACCCAATGAGCTCCATTTCAAGTGAGGATCTGAATGCATCTTTCCTAGATCCTCATCCAGGATTCTAACTGCTGCACTGCACTGGAAGTGACATCATCTGTGGCGTCTCTGGAAAACCCTGGTTTTGAAACTAAGAACATAAGAACATGAGAAGCCAATGCTGGATCAGGCCAGTGGCCCATCTAGTCCAACACTCTGTCACTCAGTGGCCAAAAATACCAGGTGCCATCAGGAGGTCCAGCAGTGGGGCCAGGACATTAGAAGCCCTTCCACTGTTGGCCCCCGCAAGCACCAAGAATACAGAGCATCACTTGCCCCGGAGTCCCTATCTATACCTTGTGGCTAATAGCCACCTATGGACCTCTGCTCCATATGCTTATCTAATTCCCTCTTGAAGCCATCCATGCTTGTAGCTGCCACCACCTCCTGTGGCAGTGAATTCCATGTGTTAATCACTCTTTGGGTGATGAAGTACTTCCTTTTATCCATTCTAACCCAACCGCTCAGCAATTGCATGGAATGCCCACGAGTTCTTGTATCGTGAGAAAGGGAGAAAAGTACTTCTTTCTCTACCTGCTCTATCCCATGCATAATCTTACAAACCTCGATCATGTCACCTCTCAGCCATCATTTCTCCAAGCTAAAGAGCCCCAAGTGCTTTAGCCTTTCTTCATAGGGAAACTGTTCCAACCCTTTTATCATCTGCGGCCCCGGTCATATGGGCCAGATAACGCAGGGGGGAGGTGTGGCTGTTTGCCCTGGAGCAAAATAAAGTGTGGTAGTCCAATCACATGGTCCCCCGAGGCTTTGCACTTAGGCTGTTAGCTGGCGATCAGACGGGGATGCTGGAGTGTGGCAAAGAAGCAGCGCGGCAAGCGTTTCATGTTTGTGCGCATGCGCAGCTCTGCGGAGCCGCACTGCTTTCAGTTACATGTGTGGATTAGCACCGGATGCCACGGGATACGAGCGCTCCCACAATAAGACACCTGCCCCACGTTTTCCAGATACTAGTGCACTTTCCACGGTAGTTTTTTTACTGTGTGTCTTTGTTGGGATGCCACAGGTTTGGCCACAGGTGTGCTACGCTTCCCAGATGTTGCAATGTGATCATGCACCGAAAATCTGCCTGACATTTCTGCCTTTAGCATGGCAAATCCTCCATGTGAATGTGGCCCTAGTTGCCCTTTTCTGCAGTTTTTCCAATGCTATAATATCCTTTTTGAGGTGTGGTCACCAGAACAGTACACAGTACTCCAAATGAGGTTGCACCATCGATTTATACAGGGGCAGATATTAATGAAAGATTACATATTTTTGTCAGGAGATCCACAAGTTCACATTTGAGTTATTTCAGAACTCTCGGATGTATGCCATCCGGGCCTGGTGATTTATCAGTTTTTAAGTTGTCTATCAGTCCTAGGACCTCCTCTCGTCACCTCAATCTGACTCAGATCTTTCAACACCCCTCCCGAAATCAGCAGTTCTGGAGTGGGCAAGCACTTCTCATCTTCCATCTATCACTCAAACGACTTCAAAAGGATACTCTCAGATTTCATGATAGGTACTGTTGGGAAGTGGAAATAGAGAAAATTCTTCTGAATATAAAATATGTGCTAAATTGTCATAGTCTTGCTGTATATTTTGTATGGTCTGTAGTAATGCAAAACCAGTAAAAGTTGGCTAATACAAGGCCATCCACACATATTAATACTGGAGAGGGCAACCCTCAAGCACACTAATGAGCCTGAAAAGCTGCATTTTAAATAGAAATCATTACTTTTTGCAGACAAAAGCACAACATACTGCATATATACCCAGTCATTTTTAATGAAGTGGTCTGTGGAGGGGGCAGTCTAGCTCTTGAGAACTAGCACAAATCAAAGGGGTATGGAATTTCTGTTTAAATAAACCTACATATAACTCCAGCTTCTTCTCTTTTTTTGGCAAGTAGCTGAATGTGGCAAGTAGCTGAACAAGCAGCCTGTAAGTTATGAATTACCATTTTTCTTCGCTTTATTAACATCAAGCAGGAGAAACAACTAAGCTTTTAATAACAAGTGAGTTAACAATGTGCAAAGAAAATAATTTTTGAGTATGAGATAAAAGTTTACCCACAGTTTGAAACAAATTTTACCTTTAGTCTAAAATTCAAGCTTTGACAAAGTTTAGCTGCAATGTGTATAACACTGTAGCCAAGAACTACCTGTCAACCTGTTATGGCCTGTCTACATTTCTTATCCTTTTCTGGTTATCTAAGACTGAAAAAGAAAGAGAGAGGTTATAACAGGCGGGCTCCTTCAGCTTGATGGATTGCGACTTGACGTGTCACCTCTCATGGCACAAAAGTCCCTGAAAGCTTGATGGATGACCTTGGGCCAGTCATACACTCCCAGTCGCTAACCTATCTTGAGTTGTTATGAAGATACAATGGAATAGAGAAGAGTGATGTAAGTTGCTTTGCATTCCCTTTGGGAAAAATGGTGGGGTATGAATGATTTTTTTTTAAAAAGGAATTGCTGTCAATGTAGTACATTATTGGGTAATTTGGTTATCCTTTTTCCCTTTGTGTTTTAATAGCATGGGTTTTTTTCAAAAAAACCTGCGGTGGCTCAAGTGGTTAAGATGCTGAACTGCAGGCTGTGGAAGGTCGGTAGTTCAGCAGTTCAAGACCCGAGTGTGCCGCATGACGGAGTGAGCTCCCGTCTCTAGTTCCAGCTCCTCCCAACCTAGCAGTTCGAAAGCAAGAAACTGCAAGTAGATAAATAGGTACCACTTCAGTGGGAAGGTAACAGCGTTCCGTACGCCTTGGTGTTTAGTCATGCCAGCCACATGACCACGGAAACGTCTTCGGACAGCGCTGGCTCTTCGGCTTTGAAACGGAGATGAGCACCGCAACCCTAGAGTCGGATTCGACTGGCTTTCAAGCAAGGGGACCTTTACCTTTACCTTTTTTTCAAAAGTAGAGGTGAATGGAGTTTCACTGTCTCTAGAATCTGTACTGGCTCCTCAGTTTCTGGTGGGAATGAAGCAAAGTCAGGACTCACAGATTTCTAGCATACCACAAAATAACAGAAGCTTCCTTGGGTCATGCAAGACTTTGTCTCATAAACATATTCCAGGATAAAAGTCTTCTAATTCAACAAAGGAAATATAATTGTTTTTTTTAAAAAAACCCTCCTTCATTGAATGCAGTCCAGAATTTGGGTCACCTGAATATACTCATACAATGGGACCCAATGACTTTTCTGATCCTTATTCAGAAAACAGAAATGGGATGCTGAGAGACTTTGCCTTCTATTCACCCCGCTCCTTTATTAGTGGGCAACTTCTTATTAATAATTTGATAATACCTTTAACTGTGCAGGGAGGAGAAGTAATGTGGCATCTTCACCAATAATGCAAGCATACTCGGTATCATCATGACCAATCCTGCTGACCACTGATTCAATCTAATATAATCAAGACACAAGGTATAGTTGGATCAAATAATTCATCAAATGGTTCTAGGTGTTCCAGTTTAAGTTATATTGGGTTGAAGTTTGCACGGTGCTGATGGTGACTGATTGTCTTTTTCTTTCACTTTATTATTTTACCTGAGGGAGCACTTAACATCTCTCATGGCATATTATGATCTGATTTGACAGGACCCTGTCCAGTAAGATGTTTTGTGATGTGTGAAAGAATATTCAGGGAATAATAAACATTAAGTACTCTCAGTAAGGAATGGAAAACACCACTGAACTTCAGTCTTTAGGTAGATTGGAAAGAAGTATGAATGACTCATGCTTTTTGGTGTGCTTTTTTAGTATAGTGGTCAGAGTAGCTTTCTGTTGAGGACATTTTTGGTTCTGATTAATTGATTATATTGTTACTTTATGGAGCAGAACTGGAAGATACACAACAGTAACATCTTTTACCATCTGTGCATATGCACTGGACACATGACTTATTCCTAAGAGGCCTCATAAACATTCCAGTCATATGTCTATTAATCTCACTTTTGGAACATTCCCTTTTTGGTCCGGTGTGGACATATTCTTTGCCAGTTCTTTGTAACATGAGCCTATTTGTAACTCAAACTGGTTGACCTCTAAAGAAGGCCTTATTGGGCCAAAATGCATTAGGTTACAATAATTGGTCCTTGTGTGTATGTTATTTGCATTTTGTAATGAGGCTTTCATTGGGTCCTTATATGTTTTTTCACTTTTCTCAAAATAAATACATATATTTTTACTTATAAGAAGCAGAGGTCTTTTGGGGCCGGAGCATGCCAGAGCACTGCTCTGGCAGCCCAGGAGCCGGTGCAAATAGTGGCGGTGGCAAGCCCTGCCCCCAGCTCCCCGTGCTGAAGCACTGGGGCTTGGGGAAGGCACGTAGAGCCCCGCAGCCAGGTCCCCCAGGCCCATGCCGAAGCGCTGGGGCGGAGGGTCCCCGGGGCCTGCGCCGAAGCACTGGGGCCCAGGGGAGGTGTGGAGAGCCCCACAGCCGGGTCCCCCAGGCCCTCACAGAAGCACTGGTGCCGGGGAGAGGCCCGGAGATCCCCGCAGCCAGGTTCCCCAGGCCCACACCAAAGCTCTGGGGCCGGGGGGAGGCCCAGACACCCCCGCCACCGGCTTCCCCGGCCTGCACTGAAGTGGTAAGTAAGGGATCCGTGGGGGTGGGAGAGCCTCCCTCCCTCCCTTCATCTCTTTGCCATCTTTCCCTCCTTTCCTTTTCTTTCCCTCCTTTTCTTTCTCTCTTTCCCGTCTCTTTCTTCCT
>NW_015167561.1:568809-576181 GCF_001447785.1 Gekko japonicus
TCTTTCCCTCCTTCTTCCCTTCTCTCTCTCTCTTTCTTTCTTTTCCACCTTCTTCTCTTCTCTTTTTCCTCCTTTCCCTCCTTCCCTTCTCTCTTTCTTTCCATCCTTCTTTCCTTCTCTTTCTTTCCCTCTTTCCTTCTCTCTTTTTATCCCCTCCTTTCTTCCTTCTTTTCTTCCTTCTTTCCTTCTCTTTACTCTCTTTCCTTCCCTTTTTCCTCCTTCTGTGGCCCAACTCTAGTTCTCTCTTCACTCCCCCCCCCTGCAGGCCAGCTGGGGAAGGGAAGGGGAGGCTTCCCCCCCTTTGCTTCTCCTTCTGACATCACTTCCGGTGATATCAGGGGGTGTGGCATATAGCCTAGTAGCTCATTAGCATACCGTAAGCTAATGAGCTACTGCAGCTCCTTTTCTATTAAAAGACCCCTGATAAGAAGTATATATGAAGTTTTAAATATTAGCCCTCTACTAGATTTCTTTCTTACCTTTTCCATTCTTGATTCAATTTTATTGGGTTAAGTTTTTTCCCACTCCCTGTGTCTTTTTAAACAGGATGTGAGCCAGCATCTTTTCAGGCTGAAGTAGTCCTATCTCATCAAATTAGAAGAGAATTGGGATTAGATATTTCCACAGATTCTTTCCCACTCTGTTTCTGTAAGGAACACATTTTTGAAGAAAGTCTTCTGGATATCAGCAGCTTACTTATTTAGGGCAAGGTTTTGTCAGATACATACATACATACCCTAGCCTAGTGATAAAATGAATGCCATACAATTACCAATAATGGATTATTTATATTCCTTGAACATTAACAACGGGGGGGGGGGGGGGGGGATAGTTGTAACTGTTAGGATTTGTGATTCCGTCAAGTTTGACAACCTTCTTTTAGGGGGGGGGGGGGATAGTTGTAACTGTTAGGATTTGTGATTCCGTCAAGTTTGACAACCTTCTTTTTCAAATCTGTATGAAGTTGTTATAATGAGTGAAATGTATGTAGAAACTAGAGGAAGTATCATTAAAAGGTAATTGGCCCATCTCATATTCAGCCTAGAGAATATTGGAATGTATATGTTTTTTCAAAATAAAGCATTTTTATGTGCCACTGCTTGTTTTACCGTCAACTGTCTGACTATCAATCACATGTTTCTCTTGCCACTTTGCTTGATAGGTGGCAAACATCTACTGGGAATTGACTCGACAGCACCAGCTGTTAATACGGCTGGAAATGCAAATTATCTAGGAGGTACTTATCCTTTCACTGTAGCTGAAATATGGGAACTCTTATTTTCCCATACATATATGGGCTTAATCTTGACTGAAGGCATAAACAGGCACTGCAACTAAACTCAGCATAAAATTTTTCAAGCTTCCGCTACAAGCATGGCATTCCAAGTATTTAATTGAATCAGCTATGTAACCCAAATGCCTAAGAGCACTAAATATATCACCAGAAAGGTCATCTAGGATATTTTTTCTTCCTACTACAGGCAATCATAACAGAGTGTAAGAAATTTTCTTTAAAAATTATGGAAGATCAGTTTTTGAAAAAAACATATAAATTGTGGCAATGTAAAGTATTGTAATGAAATGCTAGCATGGTGTAGCAGTTAAGAGCAGCAGACTCTAATCTGGAGGGGTTTGATTCCCCACTCCTCGACATGCAGCCATCTGGGTGACCTTGGGTCAGTCACAGCTCTATCAGAGCTCTCTCAGTCCCACCTACCTCACAGCCAGGTGTCTATTGTTTGGGGAGAGGAAGGGAAGGCAATTGTAAGCCGCTCTGAGACTCCTTCTGGTAATGAAAAACTGGATATAAAGACCAGCTGTTCTTCTTTGGATCAGATGGTTTGTTCCAGGTTATTTATAAGTTTAGATCATGATGCCTATAACTTGAAGGAATCTGTAGCCTCCAGTCATATACATCTCTGTTATCACCACCCCTTCACTAAGTACAGAGAGCTGGTAATTCTAGGCTTACCTACAGTATGGGGATCTCATTAAATAACTATAAATAGCATTTATATAATGTGTTTGTAAAGTTCAAAGCACTTTATACATATTGTTGTCTCTCCCAGCCTTTTAAGGTGGCCGTGGTATTACTTTCTTCATATTCTAACAGAATAGTGACTTGTCTTGATCCACCTAATGAGCTTTTAGATGAGGTAAAATTTGATAACCAAACAACAGAGGTCAATCAGAGGTCAATCTCTGGGCAAATTAATAGAGAGGGTGGTAGCGAGTCAGCTACAGAGCTTTTTGGATGATGCTCCCATCTTAGACCCCTTCCAGTCTGTCTTTCACCCTGGTCATGGGACGGAGATGGCACTGGTTGCCCTCACGGATGACCTCCGAAGGCATCTGGATTGAGGTGGATCAGCGGTGCTGATGTTGCTGGACCTGTCGGCAGCGTTCAACACGGTTGACCATCAACTACTGTTCCGCTGCCTCACTGACATAGGAATTCAGGGGCTTGCCTTACAATGGCTTGCTTCCTTTCTCCAAGGTCGGGGACAAAGGGTGGTGCTAGGGGAACAGCAGTCCAAGAGGCATCCACTGGACTGTGGAGTGCTTCAAGGGGCAGTGCTCTCCCCAATGTTATTTAGCATCTATATGCACCTCCTTGCCCAGATTGCCCAGAGGCACGGGCTGGAATGTCACCAGTATGCTGATGACACCCAGCTCTATCTGATGTTGGGCAGCCGGTCCGACTCCAGACCGGAAGACCTGGACCGGGCACTACAAGCTGTGGTTGGGTTGCTTAGGCTGAGTCGGCTGAAATTGAACCCAACAAAGACAGAGGTCCTGTGCTTGAGTTGGGGTGGTTCATGGGTGGGGTTCCCACTCCCTACCTTCAATGGGGTGCCATTGGTGCCAGCACCAGAGGTTAGGAGTTTGGGAGTGCTCCTGGATGCCTCCCTAATGATGGAGGTCCAGGTAGCGGCCACTGCCAGGTTGGCCTTTTACCATCTTCGGCTGATCAGGCAGTTGGTTCCCTTCCTCGACCGTGCCAACCTAGCAACCGTGATCCATGCTATGGTCACCTCGAGACTAGACTACTGTAATGCTCTCTACATGGGGCTGCCCTTGTCGCGGATCAGGAAGCTGCAGCTAGTGCAGAATGCTGCAGCCCGACCTTTTGATGGGTCTCCCCAAGTGGGAGAACATCCAGCCTGTGCTGCAGCCACTGCACTGGCTGCCAATAGCATATCAAATCCGCTTCAAGGTGCTGGTTCTTACCTTTAAAGGCCTTTATGGCCAGGGTCCAGCATACCTGTGGGACCGTCTTTCCCCATATATACCCCAGAGAGCACTTTGGTCAGGGTCTCAAAATCGATTGACCCTCCCTGGCCAGGGCTTTCTCGGTGGCGGCCCCATCCTGGTGGAATGAGCTCCCAGAGGAGATGAGGGCCCTGCGGGACTTTTTGCAGTTCTGCAGGGACTGCAAGATGGAGCTATTCCGCCAGGCTTTCAACTAGGGTGCCGCCACCATTATAGAGCCCTGGCTCTAGGTTTTAACATCCAGCCGCAAGAAGATCTGGAGCAAAACGATTTTTAGAGTACATTGAAATAAGATATCTTGAGTAACTATCTTCTGCACTTTATGAAATTGTATTAATAATGGAATTGTTTTATGTGGTTTTAACTGTATTTTATGTACTGACTGTGAGCCGCCCTGAACCTGCATTGCGGGGAGGGTGGGATATAAATGTGATTAATAAATAAATATAAATAATTAATAAACTGTTTGGCTAAAGACTTCAGCAAACAGCACATTCCTAATATGTACAGAAATATTTGTTTTTACAAGAATATTTTAATAAGGGAACAAGAGGTGCTCCAGTGGTAAAAATGAAAATGTGCAGTCTTTATCTTTGAAAGGACTGGTGGCCTACGAACATAGATGTTTTTGCAATTTAATACAAAGCCATTTCCATCTGATGCCACATGCCTTGTTTTTGAAGTGACTAAGCACTCTAAAATAATTGTGAGTAGTAGAGAAAATTTTATATACATATAATTACATTTAACATCATATGTAATTATATTACTAAAGATAAATTATGTGTAAAATAACCATGCTCAAATTACTTAATCTGCTTTTATCCTTGAATGCTTCCAGTGAAATTAAACAGTTTTCAACATGAAGACCAATAAAAATTTAAATGAAATAACTTTAAACTTCAATGGTATTCTCCATACCAAGACTAGGGGAAAGTACTCACAATGCCGCTATGTACCAGGCAATATTAAACAAGTGTGTTACAATCTCTGCTGTTTGCTCATGTCTTTATACTCATTTCCACATGGGCTTATTGCTGTGACTTGGCTTCTTAGCAACATTGTTTTTTTCACCAATCCTACACACATAATTGTATTCCTATCATCACCCTGCTTGTTTTGAGCCAGATTTTGTCTGTGTTTTTTCAAACTACCTTTGTGCTGAAGTTTCCAAGAAAAACTGCACCAGATTGTGTTTGTTTGTTTGTTTGCTGAGTTCTGCAACCTGGTGTGTTCCTTAAAGTTCTGCCCACAAAGCATCCCTTTTCCTGGTCACACACCTCTTTACCATTTTTCATGAAAAGTCTCCCTTCTATCTCCATTTCGCCAAAAGCCTCACTAGCAGTTGGAATATTTATACCCATGTACAGATGCACCATTTTTGACATATTTTTCTATAATTTAAATGTCAACTTTTTTTCTTCCAACTGCTCCCCTGCATCTTTTTAAGTGTGCCAAATGGTTTCCTGTCCTGAAAAACACAAAATGCTCTCTTACAATAGCATTACAGATAAGATTAGAATTTCAACAGCCAATCCATATGCAAAAGAACCTCCTTAGGAAAGCTCCTCTATTAACATGTCACAGCCTGGGGAACGCCTACAAGATAATGACTCAGCCCTACCCCACCTTTCTGAGAAGATATAAATTACCTGCCTACCATTTTTCTTCTCACTAGACACAGAGTACTCCATCTTTCTGTGTTATACCTCTGAGGATGCCAGTCATAGCTGCTGGCAAAACATCATGTCCTACAATGCCAAGACCATGGCCATGCAGCCTGGAAAATCTACAACAACTAAATTTAAAGTTGTTTCAGGGGTCAGGAGGATAGCAGAATTCATCCTGCCTCCCTTTTGGGGGGGGGGAGGGGGAAGATTCCCCTTTCTCCTGCAACATACATTTATATTCTTCTTCAACCCTTCCCAGGAAAGGAGGGGAGTGTTCTTCATTGGAACCCCCCAGTCCCACCCTACCCTCTCTCCACAAAGGATTGTAATGTTAAAATGAAATGCAGGAGAGAGAGCATGCTGCAATTGGAAGTGAAGGCAGAGACACCATGACTTGGGGTGATTCTGCATTGGCTTTTCCCTCCATTGTTTTACCAAACCCACCTTGGAACAGAAATTCCCCTCTGCATTGCATGCCACTTTCACTTTCTTTGATTGTCGGGTTTTATGGTTTCATCTGCATAGATTTATGGCCATTCAGGGGTGACTTTGCAGTCAGGATGGTGTTGTTCCAGAGTATTTGAATGTGGTTTTGAGCTGTACCTTTTCCTCGGTGTTGAGAAAATGTGGAGCGAATGCCTGATGCAGAATCACCCATGGTTGTAGCAGATAAGAAGATGATACAGTCAGTGGGAATGCAGAAATTAGGTCCTGAAAATATGCTGGCCACAAGCTTTACAGAGCTTTGAAGTCCGATACTAGCAGCACATTCTCGAGCCTATTTTAAAAACTAACATTGATTGCAGGAGAACTCCTTGCTTGGCCTTCTGCCTGCATAACCTATGTGTCAAGGTTTCTCTCTCACCCCAGTCCAGGGATTGGAGTTAAACCAAGCATTCCACAACAATTAAACAAACCCCGGGAGAATGTCTGTACACTCTCCAGGCTTTACCAGTAGTTACTGCCACCAGGATCTCTCACAAAAAGTCCCCACCAAGGTTCAGGAGCAGAAATCCCCACCTCCTGCCTGATTTATGGGACTTTTTACTAGCTCTGTACTAGGGCTGCAAACAATTTTACTAGCTCTGTACTAGGGCTGCAAACAATTAACTAACACAGTGATAGCCTCCTTAGGTGAACAGCATAGACACAAGATTCAGTCTTAGAAATCAGGTTGCAACAGAGGAAACAAGTCCAGATAATATTGATCATATATTATCTTTATTCAATGCACAAACGTGCATATAACATGAGACTAGCAAAAGATAAGAAAACAAATGATATCTATAGCTTGTTCAGCTCTAACTACACAATAGAGGTATTCCATAGTTACCAGGCTTCTGTTCAAATAGTCCAAGGTCTCACCAGGGAATCTTGAAAAGGAACCCCATGGTGCTGTGAACAGCTAAATCCAGCTTGGCTGCCTAGTAGCACAACTCCATGGTACAAGCAAACAGCCAGTCCAAAAGAACTCTTTGTTTCTTGAGAGGAACTCTCTGTTTCCAGCGAGGAACTCTTCTTTCCCATATGGATTATTGCTGTTATCCCCCCCCTCCGTCACCACCAGGTATGGCCATTTACCCAATAGAGAGAGAGTGGGGAGGCGTGTCCAATCTCTGGTTACCATTTGTTGCCAGGCAAGGTATGGTGTGATTGGCTAGGAGTTGGGCATCCTGTCTGCAGTTCATTTACTCCCACCCCAGCCTCTTCAAGTGACCATGTGTCATGTCAGGGAATGCTTTTGATGTTCTAATGTACTGGGCATAGCTCTTCCCATGCTTGGGAAGGCCCCTGCATGTTGCTGTATCCTGGTGAAGGTGTTAAAGTGTCTTTGTATATGGATATGCGGCCTGGCCATCTGGCAGGCCATCTGCACAGGTGACAGAAATCACAAGGTAGTGTTACCAGCTAAGGCCATCTGGCCCAGGCAGGAAGGATTTTAGAAAATACTTTTTCTATACACTATGGAAACTGGTAATTTCCCAAGAATGCTCTATGACTTTGATAAACAACACATGACATATTCATATACAGGACCAAAGCACACAGAGAGAAAGGGAAGCAAAGTTCATTGGCTGCAAGTTCATTGGAGGGAAGCAAGTTCATTGGAGATTGATTATGCTGTACCTGCCCCTGTTTATACTAATTTGCTACAAAAGAAAACACTGTATGCATACATACTCCAACCCTACAACTGGAAACATTTCTTCTTAATCAGTCCCAATCATGAGGGCAGCTCCTACATGTATACTGCCAGGGCAGTATCCTTACTCCCTGTATCCCTTTCCCTGTATATCAACTGGTCATGTCCCTGAATTTGCCATGTGTATAGGACTACAATGTTTCTAAAAACTCAGACAATGACTATTACACCATCAGTGTAGGAAGACCAAAAAGATTAATTAAACTGAGATAGCACCAAAGAATAA
>NW_015167561.1:576222-601422 GCF_001447785.1 Gekko japonicus
ACCTTAAATATTTTTGTATGACATTTTGCAGCATTATTCCCACAATAGGAATGGTTGGAAATGCCAAAAGTGACCAGTGGTGGTCAGCACATTGGTTCTGTTTGACTAGATCTGCATTTAGCTCTGGAAAAGACCAAAGCAAAGAAACTTTGTGATTAATGATACTGTGTCCAGCTTACTTAGTGTGTTAATGGAAACATCTGACATTCAGAAAGATAGATCTTCTTAAATATCAGTAAGAAGGCAAGGAATGTTCTTTGTGTGATTTCACAGAAGAGCCAGAAGCAGAACACTTTACAAAAAAAGATAGATTTTAAGGAAAGAAATTGACTTCTAAATTAAAACAAAATTTACTTCAATGAACATCTGATCTTTTCCCATTTCTTAAGAAGGAAGAGCCATTTCCCAGACTAATGCTTTTAAGCTTTCTATTTGCGCTTCCCTGAATCACACCAGCATGAATCACAAAAAGCCAATTACTGTAAAGTGTTACCATGCCTGCAGTGGCATTCACGTTTCTTTAATATTTCCATGAACCTTATTTCTCCATGAGCAAGATAGCTGCTGCTGTTTGTTGAAACTTGGCGGCCATGATAGGAGTAGCTGTCAGACAGCCGTAGTTCCCCTTGCTAATTTCAAGGTCTGTTGAGCAGTACTGCTGCGGCAAGCCTATCACTCAGCATTTAGTAACAGTCACAGCAGGGGTGGGGAGAAAGAGCTTAAGGAAATCTATAGATATTGCTGATGGGGGGGGGGAGCCCTAGTGCTTTTTTATGGACGAATTCACCGTTACCCACTTCATTACTGGAAGCAAACTAAGTGTCAAGAGTGAAGTCTAAGATGTTAGACTGGACTAGCTGCCAAGACTTGTTAACACAAAGAAGTCACTTTGGAGTGCCCAAACAATTAGACATTTGTAAAGGCTTCACTGAAAGGGAATTGTCCAATTTATCACAACTATGCATTCTTTAATTTCTTGGCCCAAGTAATGCAATTTGCACAGCTCTGTCTTGGAAGGACTGAGATAGATTTAAGAAGATTAGCTTTAGAGGGCTTTTACAAGCAATAATAAGAAAAGACATGATCCAACCAATTTGTTTATTGAACATATCTGAAGTCTACACAGATAAAATGCAAGAATACAGTTTAGCGAATCAGACTCAAATAAACATGTTCTGAATGATCAACAATTCAGCTATATTATAATGTAAGACAGTAATTCCCAGTGATTTAAGTATCAACTGGAGACTTTTTCATGAACTGCCTTACTACTGAGGAACCTTTTTCTGAAAACTCTGCTCGGTTCTTCCCAAGAGTCCAAGACATGTATTGTTGTAAAAATGTGCGGCCTTTTTAGATGCATGAGCATTTCCCCATGTTATTCTTTTGGGACTGGAAAGAAGATCAAACATTAGTTTCATTGCTCACAATGCATCCCCATATCCTTTGATTCCATTCTACTGATGGCAGAGCTTTCCGCTGCCGTAAGGAACCTCTTCCACCAACAGGAAGCTCCTTCTGCTTGTGGAATGTTCTGTCATCAATTTAATGGAACTATATGATACAACCAATTGTGTTTTGTTTCAGCGGTAGTGACTTTTTACTATTATTTAATTTGTTACTGTCATGCAAGATTGGTAGTTGTATGACTCACGTGCAACCTGCATGTGTGACATTTTCTCAAACTTGGAAAGGCACCCAGACTGAATAGTGAAGTTGATTGTAAGACAAGTTATTACATAATTTGCATTCCCAGTCTGTAAATTCCAAGTCAGTTTCAGAGCAATCAATGAGAGTTTCATCAAGGAGATAAGAGTAAACAACCTGAGTATGCACCAAAGAACAGCTGCCTTTTGAAAGCGTAGGCTGATGAGTGCAGACCTTATAGTCACATAATTTCATTTTATGTTCTGAGTCAATTTGAAGCTGAGGAACAATTTCAGGAGGAGAGCTGGCATCATAATGTAGCATGCCAAGCAGTTGTGAGATCTTAACAGGTAGCCATGCTTGAAGTTGAACAACTTTGCTAGCAGGATATTTAACACGGAGACCAAAACAGCAGTGATTTGTCATACAGTTTGCAGAGAGAGAAGCTACAGCCCATTTTTACAAGAGAAATGCATCTACTACCCCAAAGAATGAAGTTGTTTCTATGTAAAACTCTAAAGTCTTGAATTTTAAAGTGCAGTAGCTACAAGGCATTTTTGACTTTCCTGACAGCAACCCTCTGGTGAGATTCAAGCTTCCAGTTAGCCAGATGGGTGCCTTTCCCCAGTGAGCTACTGGGAAGTTGACAGGAATGCATCCAGTGAATGTGAGCTTTCACAATCTCTTTTTACTATGTTGGTGTCTGCATCTCACTTGTGGGCGGCTGCTTAGCCTGCCCACCCTAATACTTGAATCTCTGCATGGGAGAGCTCTTTGACATGCCAGTGAGGTCACTGCTACCAAATGAGCTGCAGAAGCATGTGACAACTAGTGTGGCTATGTTTCCTTTCCCTATGTGCACCTGGAAAAAAAGGAATCATGGTTTGGGGCGGAGGGCGAACACTTGTATCTACTTCTATGGAGTTCCTTTGTGTGTACGCATTCTAGGAGGCTTAGTGGTCATAGCATAGCCTTCCTTACAGTGGAGGGGTGCCATGCTCCCTTCATTCCTTCCCATTTGGTTTCTCTGTGTGGCAGTGGTTGGTTCCTATTATTTATTTATTCAATTTCTATACCGCTCCATCCCGGAGGCTCTGAGCGGTTTACATAGGTATTTAAACTTTCTAGCTAGGGCCACACAATGTAGGGAAGGTGATTGCCTACCAGGCACCCCGTTGATATTCCATGTGGCTTCCTCGTGGTGGTTCGGCGCGGCTCCGCAGCGGCTCCTTCAGGGGAAGTTCCCATAGACTGAGACTGTGTGACGACTTGCTGCACTGGCCTCTGTCCGATTGGCTCCGGCCATGCTGCGTCGCCATGACCCTGGACCAGTCCACGCCCGGAATGCCAGCTGCTTGATGTCGATTCACCTCCATGTTCTTTTTTGCCAGATCGCTCCACCTTTCCATCGCTGTCGCCTGCCGCCAGCACCATAGTTCTTCTTTCGTTGCCACTTTGCACAGGAGGCGGGTGCCCCCCTGCACCTATTAGGGAGGCATGGCTGGTTTTACCTCTGTCAATCCTGGGGGCATCGTCAGCATGCTGCTGTGTGGCTGGTGAGTGCTATAAGTGCTGGTGAAATTCCTATGCTGTCTGCTTCTTGGTGGAAGGTCTTTCTTTTACATATCTCTGCTGAATGAATATAGGATACTGACTAGCACTCATGCACCATCATCAGGGGCTTAGAGTTGAGCTGTAAATCTTACAGTGACAGCTTACTACTAATTCATTCATGTGGAAAGGAATCGTAGCATTATTTTTTCATCCACTCTACAGGCCAGATTCACCTTTTTACATGATGATGATGATGATACTATGTTACCCTCAGAATATTTCCCCTTCTTTCTCAGCAGTCAAATGTTTCTTTATTGTTCACAGCAGAATCCTTTGTTATTCCAGAGGAAATGAGATGTAAGCTTTTACTTATTGTCTAGTACTTTATCAAATAGACAGACTGGAACATCTTCAGATTTTTAAATAAACTTTTGGTAGCACATTCTTTTTATTACATTCATCTTTTCCCTAATAGGGATTACTCAAGACCAACATACCACCTTATATAGTTCTTTTATTTTTTATTCCACTTTTCTGCAAAAAAGAAGTTCAAGGCAACTCTCAAAAACAAAGTAAAAAAGAAGAGAGCTGGTGTGGTTTAGTGCATCAGAACAGGATTCAGGAGTCCTAGGTTCAAATCCCCTCTCCCATATTATGAAGACCTTAACTAATCATTCTGTCTGAATATAACCTCTCTCAGAAACAGAGGGATTGAAATGAACAGAGAAGAATCATGCCCACCACAAAACACATATGAAACTGCCTTATACGGAGTCAGTCCATTGGTCTAGCAGAGCTCACTATCATCCACTCTGAAAAACAGCAGTTATCTGGTGTCTCAGGCAGAGGTCTCTCACATCACCTGACCTGATGCTTTTAACTAGAGGCAGAAACTGAACTCTAGACCTTCAGGCATGCAAAGCAGATTCTCTGCCACCAAGCTGCAGTCCCATCCCTTAAGCACCTTGGAGAAAGACAGGGATCAAATATTACAGGTGGATATGTAGCAGGAAGCCCTGGCCTGGATGGCCCAGGCTAACCTCACCAGATCTTGGAAGCTCAGCAAGGTCGGCCCTGGTTAATACTTGGATGGGAGACCACCAAGGAAGCCCAGAGCTGCTATGCAAGGGAAGACAATGGCAAACCACCTCTGAATTCTCTTGTCTTGAAAACCCTACAGGGTCATCAGAAATTAACTGCAACTTGACAGCAGATTTCACCACCACCATGTAGCAAGGAAATAAGACAAAATAAACCATAGGGCAAGGGTGTCAAACTCATTTGTTATGACGTCCGGACCTGACATAAATGAGACCTTGTTGGGCCAGGCCATGTGTGTCATAAAATGTAATGCCAGGTAGTGGAGATATAAACTTTATAAAGGACACAAACACAAAGGGTTTTTTTTTAACTTAAAATAAAATCATCCTTAAAACATTATCACTCTTGCAATATTTTGTTCATTTATCAGTGTCTGATAACTGACACTTCTTGCTCTGAATTATTGCATCAAAATGTCTGTGCTGTTGCAATCTTGAGTATACTGTTCAGGTGTGTATCTGTAAGCTGCAAACCTACGATGAGGCAACAGCAGCAGCAGAACTGGAAGAAGAAGCAGAAGACAGCCAGTTCCACTGCGGGCCTGATAGAAGCCCTCCGGGGGCCTGATCCGCCCCCCGGGCTGCATGTTTGACACCCCTGCCATAGGGGTTCTGGCTGCTATGGGTATCCGACACCTTGCCAGGCCAGCAGTTAAGAGGTACCCAAAACTGGAAATTGTTGCCACTCTACACTGATCATCCAGTTGCTTTTGCTGCTCTGCCACTAGTGCTGTTGCTGAAAAATATCTCAGGGCAGAAAAACAAGATAGGGAGGGGGGTTCTTCAAATGACCTGGACTATGCCACTTTATAGAATACTTCAAGGCTGTGCCAGTCCTGAGTTTTGGGAGCTTTGGGCAGACAGTGCCTAGGGGGCCCTTCATTACCTCCTTCCCTTTCTTACATCCTCTCCCACCATCTGCAATCACAGCTGCCTGCACCACATTCATGCCCTTTCCCCACCAACACTGGCTGTTGAGTGCAGCTGCTGTGGATCTCAAGGAGAGCAGCCTCATACATCACCTGCATGCACTTCCCCACAAACACTGAGAAGGTGGGAGCATGGGTGGTGGAGTGCTTGTAAGCAAATGTACGGAGGAGGGCAACCAAGATGACTAGGGAGGGTGGAGCACCTTCCCTATGAGGAAAGGCTGAAGAGATGACTGGGGGGGGGGGACGATAGAGATTCATATAATTATGCATGGGGTGGAGAGAGTAAACAAAGAGGGTTTTTTCTCCATCTTTCAAAATACTAGAACTTGAGGGCATCCAATGAAACTGATGGGCAGTAGGTTCAGGACAGACAAAAATACTACTTTACACAGAGTAATTGAAATGTGGAATTCACTGCCAGGGGATCTAGTGATGGCTACAGGAATAAACAGCCTTAAAAGGGTATTAGATAGATTCATAGAGGAGAAGTATATCAATAGCTACTGGCCATGTTGACTGAGGGGAACCTCCACATTCAGAGACACTAAACCTCTGAATCCCAGAACCAAGAGGGACTATCAGGGAAAGACCTTGGCCCCTATGCCCTGTTGTTGGCCATCCAGAGGAACTGGTTGTCTACTGTGTGAGACAGGATTCTGGACTAGATGGACCACTGGTTAGATCCAGTATGGCTTTACTTGTGTTATGTTCTTAAATGGACAGGGGAAGGCATACAGACGTGTTGGGGAGGTGAATAGGACAAGGGTCTGTGACAGTGGGTCCTGTCAGAAGCCCTGGGCCTTGGCAGATGCTCCATCACAGGGTATGCTGATGCCAGCCCTATTTCAGGGTCTTATATCATTAAACAAATTGTTAGAATTTGAATTGATGATAGAGTGCCTGAAGAACTATGGACGGAGGTTCGTGACATTGTACAGGAGGCAGCAATCACCACCATACCAAAGAAAAAGAAATGCAAGAAAGCAAAATGGCTTTCTGATGAGGCTTTACAAATAGCAGAGGAAAGAAGGAAAGCGAAAGGCAAAGGCGAAAAGGAAAGATTTACCCAACTGAACGCAGATTTCCAGAGAACAGCAAGGAGAGATAAGGAGGCCTTCCTGAATGAACAATGCAAAGTAATAGAGGAAAACAATAGAATGGGAAGGACTAGAGATCTCTTCAAGAAAATTGGAGAAATCAAGGGAGCGTTCCATGCAAAGCTGGCCATGATAAAGGACAAAAACGGTAGGGACCTAACAGAAGCAGAAGAGATTAGGAAAAGATGGCAAGAATACACAGAAGAACTATACAAGAAAGACCTCGATGTCCTTGACAACCACGACGGTATAATCACTGACCTCGAGCCAGACATCCTGGAATGTGAAGTTAAATGGGCCTTAGAAAGCATTACTAACAACAAAGCTAGTGGAGGTGATGGTATTCCAGCTGAGCTATTCAAAGTCTTAGAAGATGATGCTGTTAAAGTGCTGCACTCCATTTGCCAGCAAATTTGGAAAACGCAACAGTGGCCACAGGATTGGAAAAGATCAGTATACATTCCAATCCCAAAGAAGGGCAACGCCAAGGAATGTTCAAACTATCGCACAATTGCACTCATATCACACGCTAGCAAGGTCATGCTCAAGATCCTACAAGCTAGGCTTCAACAGTACGTGGATAGAGAACTACCAGAAGTACAAGCTGGGTTTCGAAGAGGTAGAGGAACTAGAGATCAAATTGCCAACATTCGCTGGATTATGGAGAAAGCAAGAGAGTACCAGAAAAATATCTACTTCTGCTTCATTGACTATGCTAAAGCTTTTGACTGTGTGGATCACAACAAACTATGGCAGGTCCTTAAAGAGATGGGAGTACCAGACCACCTCACATGTCTCTTGAGAAACCTGTATAAGGGCCAAGAAGCGACAGTTAGAACCGGATACGGAACAACTGATTGGTTCAGCATAGGAAAAGGAGTACGACAAGGATGTATACTGTCACCTTGCTTATTTAATATATAGTGGGCTTGAAGCTCAACATCAAAAAAACTAAGATCATGGCATCCGGCCCCATCACTCCTTGGCAAATAGAAGGGGAAGTCGTGGAAGTAGTGACAGACTTCACGTTCCTGGGATCCCAGATCACCGCAGACTGTGACTGCAGCCATGAAATTAAAAGACGCCTGCTCCTTGGGAGGAAAGCGATGGCGAACCTAAACAGCATGATAAAAAGTAGAGACATCACCCTGCCAACAAAAGTCCGCATGGTCAAAGCAATGGTATTCCCAGTAGTCATGTATGGCTGTGAGAGTTGGACTATAAGGAAGGCCGAGCGCCGAAGAATAGATTCTTTTGAACTATGGTGCTGGAGAAGACTCTTGAGAGTCCCTTGGACTGCAAGAAGAACAAATCAGTCAATCCTCAAAGAAATCAACCCTGACTGTTCCCTGGAAGGCCAGATAATGAAACTGAAGCTCAAATACTTTGGCCACCAAATGAGAAGGGAGCACTCACTGGAAAAGACCCTGATGCTGGGAAAGATTGAAGGTCAAAGAAGACGGGGACGGCAAAGGATGAGATGGTTAGACAGTGTCAGCGATGCAACGAACATGAAATTGAGCCAACTTCGGAGGACGGCGGAAGACAGGAGAGCCTGGCGGGAGATTGTCCATGGGGTCGCGAAGAGTCGTACTCGACTGTGCGACTGAACAACAACAACAACAACAAATCAAAACTGACTGACTGGATTATATAAAGGAAGATTTCTTTTGTTCTTCAGATGATAACAATCATTTTTGTGCTATCTGCTGTTGTGTTATCTGTGCTTTAAGCAGCAATGACACTCAGTATATGAATTATTTAAATCCATGGTTATAACTAATCCAAACAAAGATAAACATTTGGTAAAGTCTTACTGACTTAATAGGAGAGTTTTAAGTTCATACTGAGTACACCTAACATAATTTTTTCTCTTGGTATTTTTTGGTTTTGGTCTATTAGACCAAAAAGAAATTCAGGATTCCCAAAAAATCCCAGATCCAAAATATATGCAAAAAATACTGATAAGGTATTTTTCGGTTATATTTTTTGCTTGAGTAGATCCAAATGCACACCCCTAAACAGAATTGATACATTTCCAGACAAACTGTCTCTGTTCAATCAGAATGTTTACCAAACTTCAAAGCAATGGGGGGAGGGGGTGGAATTAACAGCCAGTACATTTGGTGTGTTTAGCTTGCAGGAGTTCCATTCTATACACTTTTGAACCTGCATCTGACATTTCCTAAAAAGCACTTTCCTAGGGGCAATAACTTGGACCCCCTAAGTCCAATCTGCACATAACTTGGATGGCATGTAGAGAAGCATCTGGGGGAGGTCCACTGTAAGTTTGATGTTCCTAGTGTGCACAGGGTCCATTCTAGATACTCTTGAACCTCCTGAACCTGTGCAGGTCATTTCCCCAGAAAGCACTTTCCTGGGGGCACCTTCTTTGGGGAGTTGTAACGTGAACCCTGATGCTGGGAAAGATTGAAGGTCAAAGAAGACGGGGACGGCAAAGGATGAGATGGTTAGACAGTGTCATAGATGCAACAAACATGAAATTGAGCAAACTTCAGAAGACAGCGGAAGACCGGAAGGCCTGGCGGGAGCTGGTCCATGGGGTCGCGAAGAGTCAGACTCAACTGTGCGACTGAACAACAACAACAACAACGTGAACCCTGTAAATTCAATCCTCACCAAATTTGGAAGACACGTAGTGGAGCATCAGCCAGGGATCCTTTGAGAGTTTGGTGTCTCTAGCATGCAGGGGGTGAACCAGTTCATTTGATGCCTAAAAGTTCATGATGATTCATGGCTCACAAACCAGGCACACCACGAACCATGAACCAAAACAAACTGCATTTTTCCAGTTCGCAGTCATCCCTAGTGCTTACTGACTTTGGGGCTGCAATGCTAAGTTTACTTACAGGAGATAATATCTGACTAAATCCAGTTGGATTTACTTCATAGTCACCATGTTTTCAGACCAACTCACCCTCCTATGTTTCATAGATTTCACAGATGAAATTGCATAAATGGGTAAAACTGGGGCAGCATCCACCAGCCCAGGAGTGAGGCTGGGTAGCCAGTAGTGGAGCCAGCAGCATCTAGACTCAAATATGACCAAACCTGAAAAGAAGATATAAAAGCACATGGAAGCTGATGGCTCTGGGGGAGAAAAGCAGTGAGGCAAGCCGCACAATACAAGTAACTCAAATAGACACAGTTTATGAATCTGGACTTTACTAAATATCTACCATTTATAGTAGTCTCTTTCACTTTTGCTCTCCAATTCACCTCTGTTCTCCTGTGCTGGTAGTCTTGTCTCCTGGAAGTATCCATGGAAGACCCATATTCTTGATTGATATGGATGTGATTTTTTTTGTAGTAGTTAATGGGCAACTTGTAGTAATATGAAATAAAAAATAAATTTTGCTTCCAAGACAACAAAAATAAAGCAGATTGGAAAATAATTGAAACAATGTACAGCTCTGTGGAGAATCCAGTAGTCGAAGAAACACGAGAGAAAGAGAACTGACCAGGAAGAAATACCAGATGATCAAAACTTGTCCTTTATTTCAACAGAAATTATACCAAATTACTGTAATCCTCATTTTATTTCACAAAAATAAGTCTTATTAAAAAATCTCTTCATAAGATCCAAAGTGATTCTTTCTGTTCCATTACAGTAGCATTTATGGTCTGGGTTTATTAAAGATGTTTCTCACTTTTATCCCTTTGGTGTGATTATCTTTTAAAATGTTTTCTGTCCTTGAAGATTGGTTTCACCAATAAACTAAGGAGGTCCAATTCTACACAGAGGTAGCTGCAGCTGGAGAAGCAGTAAGTACATGGAACTTCTGTCACACATTTCTTTCTGTCACAACAAGCATAGTGGAATACTGCATGTTATAGACTGATTAAGGAAGCAAATCTTCAGGCAGGAACTGGTAAAATTAATGGCAAGCAATGGCACAAATAACGTTTTATTCCCAATGCAGTTCACTCCTCTTACAAATAATGTCAACAGTGCATTATATGGTAAATTGTTGTCCAATGTTTTATAGTTTGAGTGCCAAGACATCAGTGTTCCCTCTAAACTGAGCTAGTTTAAAAATAGTCCTCCTCTGTTAAATAAAAGTTTCAAAAGGGAAGACTCCTTAAAGTCTCTTTATAACATGTGCTCTGTCTCCCTCCAACAGAGGTCCAGATATCCTTCTGTTTCAGAATCTTCCTCAGGGAGTTCAACAACAATTTTCAGCACAAGGTTGCCACATACTAACATACAAGATAGCAGGAACAGTTTAGATTACAATACTAGTAATCTCATATTAGACAGAGTCTCAAAGAAGCGAAAAGTTCTTACCCAAAGTTTTAATCCAAAATTCTCTTTCAATGAATGCCACAAAAATTTTTTTTGATGAGTTACAAGCCTCCTCCAAAGTGAAAAGCACCTTCAGTCACTCTTTAGCTTTGCAAAGTTTTATAGAGCACAAATAGCTAATAGCCTACCATCCCTGATGGAGGTTGTATCAGGCTGGGCATTGGAGCACCCCTGACTTATAGTCCTGGGTGATTTCAGTGTCCATGCCATGACGCGACCTCCAGTCAGGCGGCAGACATGGTATCGTCCATGGTGGCACTAGAACTCTCCCGATATGTAACAACCCCCATTCACCGGGCTGGGCACATGCTCAATTTGATTTTTGCGGCAGGGTAACAGTGGACCGAGTTATTGCTTCGGTAGTCCCATGGTCGGACCACCATGCCCTGGGGGCCCGCCTAAATGTGCTGCCCCAACATTGTTTAGGCAGCGAATGCATTTTTGCTCGCCTGTGGAGCCAGATGCTTCGGTAGTCCCATGGTCGGACCACCATGCCCTGGGGGCCCGCCTAAATGGGCTGCCCCAACATTGTTTAGGCAGCGAATGCATTTTTGCTCGCCTGTGGAGCCAGATGGACCCAATACTGCTTTGGATGGCTCTAAGGGATTCGATACCCCATGGCGGCTTGTTGGACTAGCTTTTGGAGGACTGTCATAGCCAGCTCTCCGCAGCCATTGACAAGATCGCTTCCCGGCGCCCTCTGTGCCCTCGCTCCAAGCTCACTCCTTGGTTTACCCAGGAGTTGCAGCTTATGAAGTGAGAGCTGAGATGGCTAGAGAGACGGTGGTATCACACCCATGACAAAGCCACAAGAGCATCTTATAGGATGTTTATGAGATCCTACGAGATTGCAGTCAAAGCTGCAAAGAAAGATTTCTATGCGGTGGAGATTGCATCCACGAGCTCAAGCCCAGCCCAATTGTTTAAAATGATTCAGTCTCTAACAGCTCTGCCACAGGGCAGACTAAACGCTACGGAATTGGATATTGGCTGCGAGGCATTTGCAAGCTATTTCGTGGATAAAGTCTTGTTGCTCCGCCGTGACCTCCCCACCACAGTTGAAACAGTGAGTGAGCTCAAGGCCCCAAGCACATCTTCAGCTTCGGTATTAGATCATTTCAGCCCACTCAGCCTGGAGGAAGTTGACAGATTACTCTTGACTGTACGCTCTACCACATGCTGCCTTGATCCGTGCCCTTCCTGGCTCATTAAAGTGGGCCATGAGGGGTTCTGAGGTGCCCTGAGGGAAATTATCAACAAGTCCCTCTTAGAGGGACTGTTCCCAGGGGCACTCAAGGAAGTGATGGTCCACCCACTCTTAAAGTAACCATCTCTGGACCCGGCTGAATTGGCTAATTACCAGCCAGTCTTCAATTTGCCCTATTTGGGCAAATTAATTGAGAGGGTTGTGACAATACAGCTACAGGGCTTTATGGAGGACACTTCGATGCTCGACCCCTTCCAGTCCAGCTTTCGCCTGGGACATGGGATGGAGACGGCTCTGATCGCTCTGACTGACGATCTCCGGAGGCATCTGGATTGGGGCGGTGTGGCAGTGCTGTTGTTGTTGGATCTGTCAGCTGTGTTAGACATGGTCAGCCATCAGTTGCTGCTCTGCTGCCTTGCTGACATGGGATTACAGGGGCTTGCCTTACAGTGGCTTGCTTCCTTTCTCCAAGGTTGGGGACAAAGGGTGGCAATCGGGGAGCAACAGTGCCTCAAGGGGCAGTGCTTTCCCCGATGCTATTTAACATCTATATGCGCCCCCTGGCCCAGATGGCCTGGAGTTATGGGCTGGGGTGCCATCAGTATGCTGATGACACCCAGCTCTATCTGATGCTGGGCGGCTGGTCGAACTCCAGTCCTGGAGATCTGGACCATGAGTCACAGGCCGTGGCTGGTTGGCTTAGTCTGAGTCGGCTGAAACTGAATTCGGCGAAGACAGAGGTCCTGTGTGTGGGCCGGGGCAATGCGCGGGTGGGGACCCCTCTCCCAGCCTTTGGTGGGGCACCATTGGTGCCAGTGCCGGAGGTTAGGAGCTTGGGTGTGCTCATGGAGGCCCAGGTAGCAGCCACTGCCAAGTCGGCCTTTTACCATCTCTGGCTAATTAGGCAGTTGGTTCCCTCCCGCGACCGCAATGACCTGGCCACAGTGATCCATGTGACGGTTACCTTGAGACTAGACTACTGCAACACTCTCTACATGGGGCTGCCATTGTTGCAAATTCGGAGGCGACAGCTAGTGCAGAACACCACGGCCAGGCTGTTGATGGTTTTACCTAGATGGGAACACATCCAGCTTGCATTGAAGGCCCTGCACCGGCTGCCAATAGCATACCGAATCTGTTTCAAGGTGCTGGTGCTTACCTTTAGAGCCCTATATGGCTAGGGTACGACATACCTGAGGGACCACCCTTTCCCACATATACCCCAAAGAGCACTGAGGTCAGGGTCACAGAATCGTTTGACCCTGCTGGGCCCCAAAGAGGCTAGGCTTGCCGTGACGAGGGCCAGGGCTTTCTCAGTGGCAGCTCCTTACTGGTGAAATGAGCTCCTGGAGGAGATCAGGGCCCTGTGAGATCTATTGCACTTCTGCAGGGCCTGCAAGATGGAGCTCTTCCACCAGTCCTTCAATTAGGAGCCGCCCCCACCACTATCATCAATGAACCCAGCCCTTGGTGCCAACATCTGGCCCAGGGGGGGCGTGGTAGCTGAGCTTCTGGCTGGCTGCATCCCTTCCAGCTCCTGCTATTCCCACGGAAAAATTAGAGCTCTGCTTCCAGAAAATACAGCTAAGTTTGGAACAAATACAAATGCTTGCTCTGGGAAGGACCAGAGCAAAGAAAGGTACTAAAAATCCTCCTTTTAGACCTCCCAAAAAGAGTAATATTGACCTTGAACACTCAGATGATTCAGACCTAGAGGCGTCTCTGTTAGAGGAAATGGTGGCAGAGGGAAGTAACCCTGACTAAAGTGAACAGACTGTGTTATTGCATTCCTTAACAGAGATAAGGAACGAAATCAAGAATGATTTAAAGTCTCTGAGTGGAGAGGTTGGACTGTTAAAAAACGAATTTGGGCTGCTCAAACAAACAATCTCTCCCTTATATATAAAGCCATAGTGGGCTCCAACGTTCCAAAATGCACACCTTTAGTGTTTGGCCGCAAGAACTGTCAGTCAGAAGACGCTGGCTGGGTTGACTGGCTGCTTTGTGCAGTCCCGCCCAGCGTTTCAAGGTCTTTTGCATATGGAAGCTGATTGGACTTCACTCCATTCCACACCTCAAACTCCCCCCCCCCCGGGAGAAGTGGCCGTAGTTCCCACCCCCAAACCCCCCCCCCCCGCAAGGCAGCTGGAATTGCCAGTTGCATATGGAACCTACTGTATTCTGAGGTAAAATATGTCCTCACTCACAACACATCACTTCCCCTTCAAAGGAAACAAACCCAATAACACAATCATGCCACATCACAAAGAAGACAGATCACACCACAAGCAGAATACCACAAGGCAAAAAAAGATAGAAAAAGGTGCCAGCAGTCACCCCATTACTGCCACAGAGAGCGCTTCAGAGGATGGTGTGCAGGTCCCAGGTTCATGTTTTAAAAGCTGCCTGGGGGATTATGGACCATTCACACACTTTCAACCTTAACATACCTCATAGAGTAGTTGTGTGGATCATATGAGGGAGAGGAGAATGATGTCAGCTGCTTTGGTTCCCACTGCAGGGAAAGACTGCCCTTTCTGAGGCTGGGCGAGGGGAATGTAAACCTGAAGACAGACAGGCAGACAAAGGTAGGCTGATGGTTGCTTGGAAAGGACATAGGGTTCCCAACTCCAGGTTGGAAACTTCCAGGATATTTTAGGGATCAAGCTTGCTGAGGGTGGGGTCTGGGGAGGAGGAAGAGGGGGACCTCAGACAGATACAATGCCATACTCCCCACCCTCCAAACAAGCTGTTGACAGTCTCTAGGTGACAGCTGGAGAGCTCTTAAAGCTCTGGTGCTAATTCAAAGTGTTGCAATGTATCGACAGAGTAAGGAGGAAGAGGGGGACCTCAGACAGATACAATGCCATGCTGCCCACACTCCAGACAAGCTGTTGCCAGTCTCCAGGTGACAGCTGGAGAGATCTTAAAGCTTTGGTGCTACTTCAAAGTTCCCCAGGAGCCCAAAACAGAGTAGTGTTTTGGAAAATCTTTAGGAATTGTTTGGTGCATTTACGATGGGGCTCCTGGGGAACTATTGTTGCCAATCTTGGCCCAGCAGCCATCAAACCATTCTCTTCAACCCCCTGCTGTGCAGCTGACTTTCCCCTAGGGTTGCCA
This sequence comes from Gekko japonicus, assembly GCF_001447785.1. Taxonomy (NCBI): domain Eukaryota; kingdom Metazoa; phylum Chordata; class Lepidosauria; order Squamata; family Gekkonidae; genus Gekko; species Gekko japonicus. Next base: position 591,207 of record NW_015167561.1, read on the forward strand.
ATCTCCAGGTGGGACCTGGAGATCTCCCACTGTTACAATTGATCTCCAGATGACAGAGATCAGTTCCCCTGGAGAAAATGGCTGCTTTGGAGGGTAGACCCTATGACATTATACCTGCTGAGTCCTACCGCCGCACCCCCGCCCAATGCTGCCCTCTACAGAATCCACCCCCCAAATCTCCAGGAGGTACTTTACCTCCTTCCAGCCTATGCATTCATTACAAATCACATCTTTCTAGATCTCGTTGTAATGCTTTCACAACGGGCTTTACTGCTAGTTGAGCCTATAAATAAGAAATCAGACAAGCTCAGCAAAAATTCTCAGAGACAAAGGAATTCAGTGTAGATGGTTGCTGCCCGGACATCTCGTGGTTAATTTGGAAAACAAAACGTTCACTGCATATAATGAAATTACAGGGGGAAATTTAGTAGAGGCAGTAACCAAATTAAGGAATTGAAGTGTTTGAACTGTGATATTATGTTTTAAAACAGAGAGGTAGAATGTAATCCATAAAGTAAGTTAGATTTAGTATGATAGTATGTTAGTATATAGAGTAAGTTAGTAGTTAGGATAAGTGGGAATAATAATAATGGAAAATAGACAATAGGAATGGAATAGTTAAAGCCAATGGCATAGCAAGGAGGGGAAGGGTGTGCCCCCCCAAGACCTCCGATAAGAGGGAGGAGGGTTTCCTCCTGTTGCAGAGGCTCCCTCTGCAGCACCCAGTTTCGGAGGCAACCCTGTTCAACTTTCCTTTATAGATATGGAAGAAGATAGACTATAAGTATAAAATAAGAATGTACGGAGGAAACCCAACAAAAGAAGTACAGAAGTTTTGAATAACTTAAAGAAGAATGTAATAATGTTTAGATTATGAATTAGAGCCAGTTTGGTGTAGTGGTTAAGTGCGTGGATTCTAATCTGGGAGAACCGGGTTTGATTCCCCACTCCTCCACTTGCACCTGGGTGGATGGCCTTGGGCAAGCCGTGCCTCTGATAAGAGCTGTTCTTGAAAAAGAGCAGGTTCTGTCAAGAGCTCTCTCAGCTCCACCTAACTCACAGGGTGTCTGTTGTGGGGAGGGGAAGGGAAAGGAGTTTGTAAGCCGCTTTGAGACACCTTTGGGTAGTGAAGGGTGGGGTATAAATCCAATCTCTTCTCTCTTCTCCTCTTCTCTTAGAGGAAGTTGTATGGTGGTTTCGGCAAGCGGGTAAAGGAAGGGAATAAGATAACGAGGATAGAGAGTACTTATATGCTTTCAGTGTTTAATTTGATTCTTAGAAAGAGGAGAATATGAAAAATGAAGTGTTAAGGTATGCATAAAATATCTGGATAGATAGATAGATAGACAGACAGACAGACAGATACACACATACATACTTACTAAAATATCAATTTAAAAAAACATCAGGCTCGTTATATCGAGCGACTCGGAACGACACTGACCTGGAATCTAGTTTTCGGAGACATCTTAATACACCATCGTTAGCAACGAACTGTAGAAATGAATAGCACCTTATGATTTTATGTTTTAACTTACCGTATTATGAAATTATGTATATTTTTTATTGCTTTTATTGGCAATTGGGCCATTGCTGTAAGCTGCCCTGAGCCCGTTTGCGGGGAGGGCGGGATATAAATTGAATTAATAAATAAAATAAATTGTTTTAGGAGCCATGTTTGTAAGGTCAAATGCACACCATAATTTGTGATTCAGACCTAATGGCAAACTGTGGCTTGTCATAGATCTAACAATCTTTGATTATCTAACTGTGTAAGAGGATCATTCTCACAGCAGTGTCATAGCTTGTTATTTCATATGAAAAAATATATTTTAAAAATTCTTGAAATGGAGCTTACCTACTGATCCACAGGAATCAGTTAATTTTCATCCTTTACTCTCCCTGTGTTACAGCTTGACTTTTATATTCAGACAACACTGGAAAAAAATCTTCCTATGGCTATGATTGTATCAACATGTTCTAACATGGTGACTTATTGAGATACACGAACAAACTTGCACATTTTAAAACCGTGATATACACACCACATCTTGATATAACTGTATGCATACATAACATATTTTGTGTTTCATCAATGCACACAATGACAGATGTATTAGAAGAATGTCACAAAAAGAGCATTGTATAGTCATATCATGAGAACAATGTATGAGAACATTAAGATGGCCTTTTTGCAGTGTTTTGTTTATTTATGTGAGCACATTGTTCATGTCTTTTCCCCCTCCATCTATAGGAACTGAATAGTGTGGCAAACTATGCCCACACAGTGTCGGTACAAAATCTGGAAATGAAAAATAAATGGAGCAATGGAGAAACCCTAATATAAGAGTTCCATTTCAGAAACATTGCCTTGTAATTATGAGTTCCAAGATCCATGCAGAAATTCAGAGGAGAAAATTTTTGGATGCATCCTTAATATTATTAAGGTACATCAGTTCTATATCCATGGATGAATACGACCACATCACATTTTATTGCCTTTCAGCTTTTTTACGGCAATGATTCTGGTTCCCATTAGAAACAGATCCATCAGTCTGATGAACACTGCAACCTAACAGACAAAAGAAAGAGGACTGAAAGGTACCTGCTTGGCAGTCACACTCCTTATCATTATTAATGATCAAAACAGATCATTTGTCTCTGAATGGGAGTAACACAATTAATAGAATGGAAGCAATCTTTACAATGTGACAGATCATTCAGAATGACAACAGCAGCAACATCCCAGAAGCATTTGGGATCCAATCCTTGAAAAATAACTCATGGATCCTCAAGTTTAAATGGATTCAAATGTATAAAAAATTCTACAATAAAAATGATATAAAAGATTACAAATAAAAGTTTGAGTGCACAATGATTTTGTCTTCCAGATGTGAAAGAAAAGCATGGAATGACTCAGTGAACTGAAAATGCATTTTCATATACTATGTTCTCATTCAGCATAAGGTAAACGAGGCTGAAATCTTATATGCTGCCTTAACTCACTTCCCTGGCTTTTCTTTTTATGGTATTATATAGTTCGCCTGCAAAATCCATGGTCCCCTTAAAAAGATGGCACAAAATCATGCACCAGATGGAGGTTGTGCAGGGGAGTTGTAAAATATTTGTGTTCAAAAATAGCCATGTTAACAAGAAAGGAAAAGGTATGGTCACAAAGCAAAAGGAATCATGGATGAAAGTCCACAATTATCTCCCAAATCCTTTCCTTTTCCATTTTATCCACACCCACACCCAGTTCTAAAGTACTGCAAGCATTAGTTCCTGCAGCAGCAGCATTTGATAGTTTTGCTGTCCATGCAATCAACACAAACATGTGGTAAAGTTATTTCTGCTGTGTGCCACTTGGGGGGGGGCAAGTTTGAATTCTGACTCATTAAAAAAAAACAGTTGCATGTGCATGGGAAACCAGGATATCTGCCTAATCTTCTCTCACCCATGCTGTTCAGGGAGGGGTTCCATTTTCCCACTGGGCTAGCATTCAGATTGCTAGCTGTTCCCTGAAATAGTCCAGGAAAACCACTAGATTCATTCTGCTAATTGTATACATTGGCCTTGGTTTCTTACCTGAAGAACCTCAGTATATTATTTCATGGTTCATCAGTCTCCATTCTCTTTATAACGGTCCTGTTTATTCCCTCATTCCCAACAGCCAGTTTTGCAGGGCTGGCCCGAGGTGTTTCTGCACCCTAGGCAAGGCCAGCTTGTGGCACCCCCAGGCGATGCCAACCTTCCGGTGGGGCCTGGAAACCACCCAGAACCACCTCGCGGAGCAGAGCCGCTTCAAGAGCCTGGCCAGGCGCTCCCCAAAGCAGCCAGGTTAGGGAGGGGGTGCGGGCGGAGAGGCTGCAAGACTCACATGCGCTCACTGCCTGGAGAACCCGTGTCCTACCCGGCTGCCTCCAGCCTCCAGCGGCCACTCTGGTTCCGGCTTTGACGGTGGGGACAAGCAACTCTCCTCAGCAGGCGGCAACAGTGGTGGCGGCAGCAGCCTCAGTGCTGTCTACCTGGCAGCCAATCCGGGCACCCCACACCCTCTCGCCTAACCCCGGCGCCGAGAGGAGGAGGGGGAGCGCACAGCCAGGTGCACAAGGCTAGGCGGGGCTCACTCACACAGGGGGCTCTGGTGGGCAGGCGAATAGCAGCCCCTCCCCAAAGGGAGACAGATGAGCCAGCCCTCCCTCCCTCCTTCGGTGACCGAGCCCTGTTGCTCCTCGACCCAAGGGCGGCCGCGGCATCTGGTGGTTCTCCTGCCCTGCTCTGCTCGCAGGGAGGGGGCGCTCCTTCTGGCAGCAGAGGCTGCCCTTCTGCCCCGGAGCCCTCCGACTGCTGACCCTGGGTGGGTGGGTGGGTGGGAGGGAGGGGGCACTGCTGATGATGCGGTTGGGCCGGGCTGGGAAGCACCGGAAGGTGGGCGGAAGGCAGCGCCAGGCTGGGCTGAGTAGCAAGAAGGGCTCGTCAGGGCAGCCAGGGATGCAGGGCTTTTGGCGGGGACTGGGGGGCTTTGGCGGGGGGCAGGTCCTGTTTGGCGCCCCAAAGGGCCACCGCACTCTAGGCGAGACCCTAGCTCGCCTAGCGGGTGAGCCAGCCCTGATCCCATGGACTCATTATTAGATATCTAGAGTGATGTGAATTCTCTCGTTCGAGGGATCTACAGTTCTGGTCTAAGTGGCTAACTGGCCTGGCTATTAATTAAATATAGATCAGCTCCAGGGACTAATGGATTGTCCTTATGGACAGCTTTTGTAGGCTAAGAGTGGTGCCTCTTTGTCATTTAGCTCTATTCATGCCTTGCAGGTTGATTAAAATACTTTTTGAGAAAAATATTCTTTGTCATGGGATTTATTAACATCTACATGAAATCAGTGGGTGCAATCAGTCAGGGGCTTGGAATTATCAACAGCAGATGAAAGGAAGTTATAATTCTCCTTTTCCTTGGTTTAAAATGTGTCAGGGTCCTTACATTAAATAGACTGAAAGAAGGTAGATGCTGAAGCTCAGTCCAGACAACAGAGTTGCTAATAGTGGGTGAATGCAGCGGAATGGCCATTTAAGTCTGTTGAAGCAAAATAAAACCAAAATCCAGTAGCACCTTAAAATAAGCAAGTTGTGTCAAGCTGCAAATCTGCTCCTTCAAAGGGAAATTTGACCCCATGCAGGACAGGCTTTCACTTCAAATGCAAAACAATGGCCCACCCACTCAGGGCCGGTGCCAGGTTTTTTTGCACACTAGGAGAGGCTACCTTCTGGTGCCCCCCCTCCGCATCCACCAATTTTCAAACATAAATGCATTTTTGGAAGAATGAAAAACACAAAATTTGAAATTGCTATTTGTTTTTAATTTTGAGAACAAATAATAGAATCTCTTATTTTCTCTCTCAAACAGAAAAACACAAATCACAAAGCATTTTGAAAAGTCCTGTTAATTGTGATGTTGAAAACTCTCTTTAGTGTTTCCATTTCAGGCACATCGGAATCTCATTTTGCATGCCTTTTCTTTAGCAAATTTTGTCACTGATTCCTTCAGGTCAAGCACTGATGCTCCAGCATGTTCAATTGAGATCGTTGCCAAACAAAGGCCCCTGCCACACGGGCAGGAAACTGCAGAGGAGAAGTGTGGCTGTTTGCCCCGGGGCAAACTAACATGCAGTAAAGCGATCAGACCTACTGTGGAGGTTCTGTGGAGGTACTGTGGAGGTTCCATGGCAAGGGAGAGGTGCCGATCACAACACACGCCTGCGCGCAATGAAGAAGCGCACGGCGCGGCGAACTGGTTTTCTTTTTTTGTGTACACTACGAATGCGCATGCTCCGTTGGGTGCGTGTGCGCATCCACGGAGACGTGGGGGAAAAATCCAATTTCTTCTTCTCTTCTTCTTCTCAGGGAAGATAACAACATATTTACTTTAAAATTAAATTCCATTAACATTAAAATTCCAACATATTTATAAGCAATCAGACGCCCGCCCTTGCCCCGCAGTTTCTGGAAACTAGTACCTCCAAGGTACTAGTTTTTTGCTGCGCTTTTTCGGCAGGAAGCCTCAGTTGTGCCACGGAAGCGCTACGCTTCCCAGATGTGCTGGTGAGATCGCGACCGGAAACTCCGCTTGTCTTCTGTATCTCTTGCGTGGCTAATGTTGCGTGTGACCGCAGCCCAAGTAGTCTTTTTTGCAGCATTGTTGAGTGTATGTGTGTTTTTATAAGTCTGAGGTTTGAGAAGCTGCATTCCTTAGAGCAATAGAAAATTAGGCACACTATCCTGGAGTTTTTGTTGAAGTATGAAGAACAGTACTCTTTGTGATGGAAACAATACCCCTCCCCCTCTTGTTTTGTAACTGAGGACTTTTCCTCAGTATAGTGGCTTTGATGTACACTTTCATGTATCTGATGAAGCAAGCTCTCACCAACAAGGCTTATAAAACAAAGATTGAGTCCAGTGGCACCTTTAAGACCAACAAAGTTTAATTCAGGGTATAAGCTTTTGTGTGCATGTATCTGAAGAAAGATTTTTGGTGGGTAGCCGTGTTGATCTGAAGCAGCAGAACAAAGTCTGAGCCCAGTGGCACCTTTAAGACCAGCAAAGTTCTATTCACGGTATAACCTTCTGTGTGCAAGCACACTTCTTCAGAAAGCTTATACCTTGAATAAAACTTTGTTGGTCTTAGAGGCACCACTGGACTCAAACTTTGTATCTGAAGAAGTGTGCCTGCACATGAAAGCTTATACTCAGAATAAAACTTTGTGGGTCTTAGAGGTGCCACTGGACTCAAATTGTCCTGCTGCTTCAGACCAACACAGGTACTCACCTGAATCTATGACAAGGCTTACGATGGAATACATTTTGCATGGGGGGGGGGGAATGCTACAATGGCTGCTTGGGCAGCAGGCAGGAAAGACAATCGTTTGGATTACATATCGATAGAATTACTGATAGGATTATTGATGGCATTGATATGATTTTTTTTTCTTCCCCACCACGAAATGTTGCTTCTTTCTTCCCAGTTCCCCCTCATTCCCCAGTGGCATCTGCCGTGGAACTCCCAGTCCAAGGAAGTCTTCTTCCTAATCCTAACTCAGCCCTCAGTCCCGTGCCCTGGCCCCCCCAGCAAAGGAGCCCCCGGTGTCTCCCGTGCCTGCTTTCCTGCCTCCTCGAGTCATGCCACAAGCCCTGCCTGCCAGCCACAGGCAGACTCTGGACAGGGTAGAGGTCACTGGTGGAACTGCAGGACACTCGGCCAGCCACTGAGGCGGCTCGCCAAGCAGCTGAGTCACAGGTCTTCTTGCACTGCAGCTGCTGTGGCTGCTGCCCCCGATGGGTCTCTCTAGTGCCATTTCAAATGGGCAGAGAAGGGCAAAGTTGACGGCTGTGCAGCTGGGCTCTGCTGCTTTTGGGCCGGGCTTGCCACTGAGCCATCCCGGTGGGGCTTGCAATTGCATCTCTCGAAAGGAGCGGGACGGGTTTCGTGAGGGTGGCTGAGCTATGAAGGGGCACCTCTGGGACTGGTGATGCCGAGCGCAGCCCAAGGAAGGCCAGGCACTGGTTGGGGATGATGAGTCACCTGCCTGAGCCTTCCTGGGCAGCGTGGCTTGAAGTGGCAGGGGAGGGGAGGGGAGGGGAGGAAAAAGGGAGGGGAGGGGAGGGGAGGGGCGGCGGGGTTCATTGGCAAGCCAGTGTTTTTCTTAAGGTGGCACTCCAGGCAACCACCTAACTCGACTATATGGATGCACCAGCCCTGCACCCACTGTTAAAACAAAAGTCCAGTGCTGTTACTCCTGAAGGTGCAACTTTGTTTTAGTAGTGGGTGGACCATTGTTCTGAATTTGTTTAAAATATTTATATCTTACCTTATTTCATTGGACTCAAGGTGACTACCAACACAACAAGAGAATGCAAGGAGACAAAACATAAGAATCCATTAACAAAACACAAACATCTCACAAATTTTAAAATATTTTAAAAACCCAGACATATCTGCCTTCTGAAATAGAACTGTCTTGCCTGCCTTTCTGAATGTAGCCAGTGAAGGTGCCTTCTGCAACCTATTCCAGAGGACAAGACCTACTACAGAGAAAACCCATGGCCTAGCTGTTGCCATATGAACAGTCATAAGAGAGGGCGCCACAAGCAGAAGTCTGTCTGAGAAATGTTGCTGGCATATTGGAGTATACTGGGAGATGTAGTTTGGTTTAGGAATATTTTGTTGCTATGACTGTTCCGCCTCCATTTTGTGGCCCAAGCCACAAATGATGATGTGTAGGAGAGAGGTTTTAACATGCTTGAATAGTGATGCTCCATGGGCAGGACAGTCTGAACCTATGACTTTGTATGAAGCATTCTTTGCTGAATGTGGCTGCTTATGCAATGCAAAACAGCACCGAAAGTACCAATAACTTTTTAGGAATGAGGAAAATAACCTATTACTACCTTCTTCTTCCAGTTCTACAGTGCACACTGCCAACCTGTTTTTACAGGGAGATCCTGTTGTGTGCACATAGACTGATTCTGCACTCGAGGATCCTTTGGATTGGTTCTGTGTAATTCAGAATTCAATAAAAACATTCCATCTGGGTAAAACTGCTGAAAGTTAAGAATAGTCTTTATTTTTTATTTCTCTTGTCTTAGGTACTTCTAGATGAAATGAAGGATCTGTGGAAATGCCTTTCAATGTTTTTTTAATGCAATTGAGCTATCTCTTGGCTCCATAACATGATTAAGACAAATTACTAGAATTTAAGCCAATTTAGTCCCCCTGATTCCATAGTAATAAAATCCAAGTACTTGATTTAAGTTGGCTATTGAGAGGGCTGCATGTGTCATACTTCACAAATGTTCAGGTTCAGACTAGTCTGAAGTTAGCAGAGCAATTTGCATGTGCCTGCACATCAGTTTCAGGGAGATGATTATTTCAGATGTATATTTAATCTTGAATTGCGGATGCTGATGATTTGAAAGTGAAGTTACACAAATGATTGCTGATTGTAACAATTCATCTCCGCCTACAGCATTAACATCTGTAATTCCTTGTACTTTTGCAGCTTTTAAAAACTTGTTCTTGATCATTTAAATGTCCCATAAGTATGTGTATTACTGTACCTTGTTTCCTGATGATGGAGTTTCCTTCCTGCTCCAGTCAGGACTGAAGAAAATACAAAGATGAAGCAAAGGAAATGAGCTAATAGTTTGGCTTCTGAAATGAGAAGGTAAGAAATACAGTGGATAGTTTAATTATGTCAAATTTCAAATTGTATATATGGTAAAGGAATCTACTGATTAGTCATGCTCCCTGTAAAATGGACAGAATTCTGCATCCTGTATCAAGTGACACTGTACTATTGAGAGCTAGCTTATTGCAATGGTTAAAGTGGTGGACTCTAATCTGGAATACCAGATTTGATTCCCCACTCCTCAACATTAAGCCAGCTAGGTGACCTTGGGTCAGTCACAGTTCTCTCAGAACTCTCTCAGCCCCACCTACCTCACAGCCAGGTGTCTGTTGTTTGGGGAGAGGAAGGGAAGGTGGTTGTAAGTTTCTCTGAGAGTCCTTTGGGTAGTGAAGAGCAGGGTATAAAACCAACTGTTCTTTGTCTTCTTTTATTCATGATGCAAAGTTATTCCCCATCTTTCCCATAATGCATAGGGATGGTTACATCATGGCTTGATGTTACCATCTTGTGCATTTCTCTACCCTTCCCAATGGCAATGAAGTTAGGCAGGGAAAAAACATAAAATGCAGACATCAAGACTATGTACTTGTCACTCAGAGCGGGTGCGGGTGTGGCTGCGTGAAGGAAGGACGTGTGTTGAGAGTTCTCTCCACACACCTTACTTTCCTATAGCTTTCTAGGTGGTTTAAATGCTTTAAAGTGCTTTCATGAAAAGAGAGCACAGCAGGGGGTTCAAATGCTGTCTTTTTTGGGATACTTGCTATACCCCAAATTGTACAGTAAACCCCAAAGCGGAAAGCTACAGGAGGCTCGACATCAAAGATGCTGAGCACTAGTGGAGCCAGCAACAACAGATGGAGTCAAGAACTGCTAAACGAATCTAAGTGAAACCATTGAATATTTACTGCTGGGCTCTGGGGGAGGGTAATTGAAGTGGAAAGTAAATACAAATGGATCCAAAAAAATTAAATAATAAAGAGACGTGTGTCCCCCCCCCCCCCCCCGAAAAGGGTTTTTTAATTAGGTGTAGAGGG